>NC_092036.1:19661856-19896662 GCF_003086295.3 Arachis hypogaea
TTCACTGTTGACTTTGACTTCCAGCTTGTTCTGATTGGTTTCTGAATTCACAATGTTTGTTGCAATCCTCATTCTAACTTTGCCTTCGTTAAGCTAATCACATGAAAGGGAGTGTTAGTGTTAGATAATATGGTGGTGGCTGATGGGTCATCATGTTAAACTATAAGAAGATGACCAAAGTTTGCAAAATAATGGCATTTATACCTTCTTCGGAAGTAAGGCAGGGTTGAAGTTGCCATCATGTTGTAGCCAATACAAGCACCAAATTGGAGTATCATCATCCCTTATAGTTAAAGGAGATATTTCCCAGAAGAAAATGTCAGGCATTTGGCTAGTAAAGCAAAGTGAAAATAAAATTAAATTTGGGGGTTTATCGGAGAAAAGTTTCCTTACCTGTCTGGACGAAATGGAACTGTGGGTGGGTATTCTATGGCCCCCCAAGTAGTAGGATCCGGTGAGATCACATGGAAACTTGGCAAGTTCCTATCAAGTCTAAATATCTGGCCAAGCACGACAAGCTGCAAGAAGGCGAGAGAGATATGAATACCAAAATGATCATCTAAGTTACCAACAGTAATGAAATGAAATGCGTTGCAGGTAAGCATTAGTTTTCCAGGCAGACAACAATAACTCACTATAGTCCTCATGTTCCGCTCCCTTCTGGTTTTGTTCTCATCAGTCCTGCAAATATCAAGCGCTAACACCTTACCTTTTTTAACATCCAGGACCGTCATGTACCAGCTATGAGAAGGCTCCAATATCGGCACGAACACCTGTGTAGTACAAAGTGAAGTTACTTTAGTTAATCCTCCTGCCAGTTAAAATATAGTCATTACATTGTCATTACATATCCCAAAACAAGTAACTACTTACATGCTCCAGTTCATTTGTTTCTGGCATCCATCGGCCCAGAAAAGTCTTAAGGATTGCCTCTACGGGTTTCAGTTGGAGGATATGGTCCGCAAATGAGGAAGGCAAGAACCAATCACGCACAGACTTGGTTCGATGTGCTCTAAGTGAGGCAAGCCATGCGATGGTGTTCACTATCTGGTATGCCAAAAAAGTAGTTGCATTATGCGTGTAGAACGGGTTGGTGTTATGTCGGGACTCCAACTAAAATTCTATGCTTGGAGAAAACTTACATCTGTGTGAGGAACGTATCTAGGGCATAGAGACAAGAACATCCTTCGAGGCATCTATAATTCGAGGCACTTGTACAACATCTCTCTGACCAGTAAACAACTAAACTTGTCACAACCCATGGAACCCCCATTTTGTTCCAAAGCATTCTACAGTTACAAAGCAACCAAAACTTACTCGTAATCTTCTTTTGACTTGGGCTTTTTGAATATGTAGGCAGCCATGACAGTCTCATCGTATGACAGTGACATGCTGATCGTCGGTCGAAACTCCATCTCGTACCCTTACACATGAAGTTGGCATGTTAATGCCCCGGTTAGTTTCTTAAACCATGCATGAAACAACATCAATTAGTTACATTTAGAAAATGAACTTGCCAGCGGGATTAGCATCGTTGGGGACTTCATGTTTCTTGTTAGTGTGTTCCGCGACCATGGCCTGGCTATAGGCTTGAAAGCCCCACCTCCAAGAGTTGCAGTTGGTGCAGGGGTTGTCTGTGGGATATTGCATGTCACCGGCGAAGGGATCCTGCTCAAAATATCACATGTCTCCCTCTTTGGGATCTTAGACGGTCCTTGCGGAGCTAGTTCTGAGCTAAACAAGTTACAGACTTGACTTGTGGTGTCCACTTGGGAGACAGTTGGTAGATGTGCCATGACCTATTAATACAAAGACTCTTGAGCATGCAATTTGTATAGTATACTGTGCATAACATCGCTATTAGTTGGACAAAGTCAGGAATACCTTGTCCCTATGTGTGCGGGCAGGAGCAATTGTGATTGGGGCCTGGCTGACTCCCACTTTAGGCATGCCAATGGACCAATAAGGAAACCCTCCACTTTGCAAAGAAACAATAGTGCTCGGGCCACGTGGCCTAGGAATAGAGAGGAATTCGTCAATGATGACATCATCGTCATGGCCAGGAGAATTTGGGACTATTACGTCTAACAGACCACAGACTTTGGAATCAAGATGACCTTTACCCTTTTCGGTATGGCTAATCAGGTGGGTATAGCCTCCACGTTCGCCCCCTACATCTGGTCTGGGAGGAGAGAAGCCAAGGTCTGCGGCAAGCCTCATCGGTCCAGAAAGATCTGCAGCCGTGCTACTGACATTGCTATGCCCGGCCGGAATAGCAGACAATGTTGGCGTCCATACCCCACTGCTGCATCCTGCCTTGGCGGTGAGAATCTGCTTCAGATCCCCCAACGCTGATTGAGTACGCTCTACTCGCCTGGCAATGTCGAATAACCTCCTATCACCTTTGATGATCGTGGCTTCCACTCGCTGCAATAACCCACAACATAACAGGAAGACAATCGTTAGTCGTTATCACAAACAATATTTATTTTTCCATTAAACGCTGCAACAAGGCAAACATTTCTCCTTGGTACTATTGTTGGGTACGCCCTTCTATCCTTCAATGTTTTACTTGTGTTAAAAGAGTTATAATGAGCATGCCTGACTTAGTTGGGTTCATTATGTAGGATTTATACATTTTCAGTAAGATTCCAGAAAGAGGAACACCTCATGAACTGTAGTTGCAACAAAAAAGATCCTTCTATGTAAAATAAAAACATTTAGCTGGGTTATGCCAGTTCCAGCCACACTACATGCTTAGCTGAAGATACAGTACACGCATCGGATGAAAGATTTGGGAAGGGGTTGCAACTTTCCTGCACGATATTAAATATGCGCTTCAGGAGGGTTTTCTCTCCCTCCACGAAACCCTCCGGGTCGACCTCCACCGTGACAGAAGGCGCAACCGCCTGATAAGCGACGAAACCAACACTCTCGATTAGATAGTAAACAGATGCTATGTGAATTTAAAACTAAGTCATTCCATTACTTACGACTTCAATAGACAGACCCAAGTTCAAGTTGGTGTCATTGGCCACCGCCACAGAGCTTTCTAATGGTGTCATATGCAACGACGGTTCGACCCTGCATGATGAAAAAAATGTTATCGCCGGAAACCCATTACTCATCTCCAAACATTTAAATGGCACTTTGAAATCAATTGCAAGAAAATTTTTTGGGAATTCTCCAAAGTAAATACTTACCCATCCTCCTCAGTAGGCCCCTTGGATTCAATTAACGTCCCCCCTGGTCCGTCATTGAAGCACCCCTTCAAGAAATTTATGCTGCAACTAAACACCCAAGTGTTCAGAATTTTTATGAAAGGAGAATGATTGTACGGCTAGGTGGATTGTGATCCAAAGTGATTTGGGAGTGACCTTATATATAGCTGGTGTGGAGAGAGAACGAGAAGCTGGTAAAGACTTCTCAGTGCGTTCCCAAGTATCTCCCCACGTGCCAATTTGGAAATAACCCCAACCATAAAACATCTTACTCTTGTCATTTGTATAGTCGGACCCCTTGCTTGGCTTCACCGACTAGATAATTGTTAAAAAAATAAATTCGCTTCTCAATTTGCAACCGCATGCCACGTTACCAAAGTCGAATGACTCCATCGCTACTGTGTAACACTACGGATCGACCTAATACACTTGATCAATTGGGCTGAAAAAAAAGTTATCTCCACCATTGGCGCAATTTACAATTTTGTCCTGTACCCTGAACCATCACATCAACCAATGTACTGAGTGGTCATCATTATTTAGGCACAGAAGCCAGACAAACATGATCCACAATGGGGATCACCTCTGCAACTTCGCCTGCCATATTTCTTCCAGAACTCTGTACTTTCGACGTGAAGGTACCGAGGCAGAGGCGACGTGGAACGATCGAGTGCCCCATTTTCAGGAGACGACAATCCATTGCAAATAAGGGCTGTACTTTGATTATTATTTCCACAACATAGCGCAAAAAGCAACAGTTTCCGTAGCTGGCCATTACATCGAACGGGACATGGAAACCTGTAGAATGGGCTCTTCTATATTTTCACCGGAACCAGAGGCATCCAAACGTGTTCAGAAGAGTTCATGGTGAGAAGATCTGTTGCAGAAATTGTTTGTGTGCCCATTGCCACGCACCCGCAAACTAAATTCTCTTACAGTCACCCAAGGGTAAACGCGTGTCTCCTTTAGGGTTAGAGTTTCGCCAATGGCCAAATGAAACATCAACTGGAAAAATACCTATTTAGGTGAATACATAAATTTGTATGCTAAGGACAAAGTTGTATTTAGATTAACCAAAAATACCAACTATAGAGTGTGTGTGGATTGTTAATTGTCAAAATGTTTTTGTGAAAAATAGTTTTTTTACGAGATCGTTTTTGGGTTTACGTTAGTGTGTGCCAACAATAGTTATGTCTTGCCTACTCTATAACAACATTTATTTTGATAAAGTAAATATTGATTCAAAAATATTAGTTAACATTACTTTTTGCTACATACTCACTAACCGCATTGAATTATTATATAGAATTTTTTGGCATGATTATTTTTTGATACTTTTTTTTGTTAAATGTTTTTTGTATATTACATTTTTGGCACTCTTAATACTCTTTTATATTATGCAAAACTTTGTTACTGTTATTATAATTTATGGACAATTTTTTGGTTTAATTTATTTTACATAACGAGATCAAATAATAGTGTTATAAAAATTTAATAATACATTTAATGCACACAAATTCTAAGTATAAAAATGTGTTTTTCGTGCCAGCTTAATTGTAAATTTTTTTTTTTGGAAACAGGTTTAATATTGTATGTTGTTTCTACGCTACGTACTCTATTTTGGCATGTTACTAATGTATGTTCTCTGCCATGCACGAAGTAATATATATAATTATATGAAATATTTTTATTAAATTTTAAATGAGAAATATATAGAGTACTTATTATTATAAATATTTTACAATTTGAAAATATTAAAAATAATAATACTTATTTTAATTAATTTAGATTGGTTGAATGGTTAACTCATTTGTCTGCTTAAGCAAGTTTTTGGTGTTCGTATCTCACCCTTAATAAATAGAGGATCAATATGTGGTGGATTAATCCTGGACTTGCCGAGCTACGAAATCTGTAGACCATAGTTGTATGTGTATTTAAAATGGATTATTTTTTCGTTAATAGCAATACTTATGGACTTTTATCTTGGTTGAAATTTACTTAGGACAATTTAATTAGTTGGTATCGTTTTCATTCGTAAAGTCAAAACAACATGTTCAACATTGTAACTTGTTGCCAATGAGTTATAGCTCAAACGGCATAGTCTCTCCATAGTCAATTAAGAGGTTGCGGGTTCGAGTCTCTTATCTTTGGTTTAAAAAAAAATGGTAACTTGTTAAAACTTCAAATTTTATCAACCGATTTTTAAATTTTCAAATTCATAAACTTCTGTAATTACAAAAGTTATTAGAGCAATTAATAATATTACCTCATAACATGGTGTACCAAAACATCATCGAAGTGTTTTAGTCAGTGTGAGGAGAAGCCAACAGTAACTTTTGTTATTCAATATATAATTTACTCTATTGAAAAATAATTTAATATTTTCCAAATTTATGGATACATTATTTTTCTAACTTCGTACACCATTTTATTTGACAATACTTACCGTTAAAAAATAGCAAATGATCATACTTTCCCACAATATATACATGATGTCCAAAGTAATTTCTTTCGTTGCAATTAATTCTGGTTAGTGAGATAAAATTTGACGTATTTCTTATTTTGTTAATCAAATTTAAATATAAATTTAGAATTGAGTAATGACTCCTTTTTTTTAATTACAATAAAAAATAAGTTGGCTAAATGTAAAATATTTAGCATTTAATAATTTCGATCAGTTAAATCTTAATTACCAAAAATTCGATTAAATATTAAGAATAAACTTAATAATCAGTAATATATATTATATTTGTACGTAAACAATAATATCCAATGTATTAATTATTTATTTTTTTGACAGATTTACTGTATAATTTACAGAGGATTCATTTATTATCAAAAATTTTGTTCATAAATTTTGTACTATGTAAAAGTAGTGATCTTATTTCTTATTTTTAGTTAAACAGTTTTTCATAATTTTTTAAATAGCTGATTAACTTAATTACTACTCTTTACTATTGCTTTTACACCAAAAAAATATCAGTTTAAACTACTTACATACTTTTCACTACTTACTAATGAATGAATAAATAAATATTTGCACTATCATACATATGATCCTAGATAATGACTTAAGTTACGTATTCTGTATGTTCAATAATATTTTGTATGTATATTTATTAAATATAACATAAAGAAAATTGTTCAACAAATTACATAAATAGTCATGAGAGGAAAAAAACTTAATATATCATATATAATAATTCTTAATATGTATAGTGTCCTGTATATATTAAAATTATCTACTTTAATTATGTGAGTTATTGCTGTTTTCTTTATGTTTCGTCACAGAAAAAAAATTCTTTACAATAGGTATATTCATTGTAACAAATATTCTTCTATGTAATACTCTAAAAAATTACATTAGCCAACTAAATAACAAAGGACACAGTTGGTATGTATAACTAAATTTCAGTCCAACTTGAACAGCTGGAAATCGTAGCTATTGGTAAACGTTGGTTGAACGATAGAATCAAATGTAGGTTCAGTGAAATTAAATACATCCCCAAAAGTCAGTGAATTTTTCGGCAAAATTAAACAAGCTCTTGATACTTGAACCGCTAATCGAAATACACCCATAGAGTGTTAATGGTTAGAAGCCCAGAAGCGAAACGCAGAAGCTAAGAATGACTAATTCTTGCTATCGACAAAAGATGCATTCGAATAATTCAAGAATACGACAACAATGACTTTCGGTAACAGTGACGGACCTAGAATTTTTTAAGAGTGGGGGCAAAAATATATATTAAAATAAATTTTGTTAAACATTGTTAACTATATTAAAAATATAATAGAGATATAAAATTTAAAAAGAGTGACTGAACACTTTTATTCTTAAAATACTATTTATTATATATAATTTATAAAAGAATATGTTTTTATTTGTAAAATTTAAACTTAAAACATTTTAATCAAATTATAAATAATTTTTCATCATAACTATTTTTTTATGTATTTTTATATACAGTTAATAATAAAAAACTGAATCAATTAGCACGTTAGCGTCTATTAATACACTAGCATTTATAATTTGAAACTATAATTGTATATAAATACCATAAAAAAATAAACCTATATATGAAAAATATGTTTATATCAAATAATAAAAACTTAATTTACAATTATTTTTCTTTCTTTCTTTCTGAAATAACTAACTTTTTATATATTTTTTAATTTAATTTTGATATACTGTTAGATTAAAAAATTTATATATCTATTTAATTATGTATTGTAATTTAAAGATATCTTTAACATTTATCACATAAGTAATTATCTAAAAGAATAATTATAATCAAATAATTATGTAAAAAAATGAACATAATTTAATATATCAAAATTAACTTTCATGTTTTTAAACAATCGTTCTACTACTCATTATAATTTTCAAATATTAATTATCTCACGTTGAATTAGGAAGTTTATTTTTTATAATATTTATGACATTAGATACTTTTTAATCTAAAATAGTTATTACAAACAAGATTATTTAGAAGATAAAATTAAAAAATATTATATCATTTTAAAATAAAGGATATTAATTAATAGATAAATACTATTTTTTATCTCAACTAATTTTTTAAGACAGAAAAAATACTGATAATTTAACTTATATTTAAAAAACAAAGATTTAGTTTGGTAATTGACGAGTTTATTGGATTTAAAAAATTATATGATCACTGTTTATTAATTTTTTTATCGAGTTAATTTATTTACTTATTTTTAATTTGGATATTAAATCAAATTTAACAAAATAAATATTATTACACGTTAAATTTAATAAAAAAAACTATTTTTAACATGAATTTTAAAATAAAATTTTATAAATTTTTGTGGGATAAAAATTAATTACAACGAAAAAAATATATTAATTTATATAGATTTATTTTTTGTTTAAACCTAGTGGGGGCAAGTGCCTCCCTCCTCTAATGCCTGGGTCCGTCCCTCCCGGTAAATACGTATTTTCTGAAACTACCTAAAAGATTACATTTTAAGTGAGCTTATTCAGATCTTTAAAGTTACAAAGGGTTGCAATTTTTACTTGTTCATCAGAATATAGTAAAAATTTAACGTTATTCAATCCCTTTACTAATACATTGGTATGACAAATAAGGTGTTGTATTAAGAAATTAACTAAATTAATTGATCACGAAAAATGTTATTTTATTGGGTTAATTACCCAATTAGTTTTGATTATTTTGTTTGAGTGATGCAGGCCACCACTCAATATATAGTTGCAGCCCACTATGGAACAAATTGAACCTGCTGCTGGGGTGACAATCCAAAGGAAGCCCAAATAACACAAAGCAAGAAATTCAGTTGGGTCAACTTGCAAACCGAAACCATATTTCATCTCTCAAGCCAATCCCTCCGACTTGCTTCCACAAAAGCAACGTTCACCTATTTTCATACGGTTAGAACTCAGAGAGGATACAGAAAGTTTTGTTCTCAAGCTATTCACCAAGGAAGAAAGAAAGAGAAGGTTAGGCAAGAAAGGTTGAGGTCTAATATTCAAACCACATCAAACTAAGGCAGAAGTTAAAGGTAACTTATTTCCTCTTGCATGCATCGTGTGTTATTCTCCTATTGACCAAGTCTCTGCCACTCCAATTTGGGATAGGTGGAGAAAGTGACTTCTGTTAACAATTGCTGCAAATCAATGGCCAAGATTGTTTCTTGAGGACCAAGTAGCTATTCTCAAGGGTTCAAATCTGGATTTACCATTGAAAAAGTTTTTCTTTGCTTCCCTGAGGCTTCTGGTCAAGCAAGCGTATGTCAGACTCAAATTTTTAATTCGGGGATTAACTGAAAAAGGTGATGTCATAAGTTGGTAGCACAAAGATCACAAAGTTGACCTAGGAGACAACAACTCAACAACATGCAAGGACATATAAAAGAAAGGTATGGAGTTTTTCTGAGGTAAGGAGAGATAACTAGTTTCTGGAAGTTTATGTTCCGATAAGAGTTCTCTGAAGATGTTTAGTAAACTTGGACAGCGTTTCCTGGTCAAAGAAGCATTATGCCAGAATGAGGAACCAAATCAGAGGAAAGCTAATCTTGTATCTTGTACTAGTGACGTACCCCTTTCCTAGTTGGATGAGCGCTAAGAGTGAAGAGTTAGGTATTAGCATAACCAAGTCAAGTTAGGCTAGAACTTGAGAGTGTAACGATTCTGCTTCGCATGTGCTTCGTAATGCGACCTCCAAAATATATGACTCCCCATTCACCGAACTATTTAGACACTACAAGCTTGTGGACATGGAGGTTGACGAGTTCGAGGCGCAATGGGAGACGTTGCTGGATGTGTGAGGGGTTCAAGAAGTCAAACGTGTGAAGGAATTGTGCCGCAAAAAAAACGCACGGGCGGCAACCTGCATCAGAGGTCCATTTTTCGCTGGTATAACGACAACGTCCCGTTGTGAATCTCTACATGCCAAATTGGGTGGGTTTGTGGAGAGTAGATATGAGAAATCCCAATGCCTTGAGTTCTTCCCCCAATTTAATTTTGATTTAATTTAATTTCATAAACTAATCACATTAAAAGTTAATTAAGACCTGAAAGTGTGTATCGAAGTGTCATTTCATGTGTCACATTAGTAAATTTTGATAACATCAATGAATAAAGCGACGGAATGACTAACACGACTAATTTAAAATCTTTAAAAGACAAAATAGATTAAAAAAATCTTTCATGCACCAACCTATAGAATAATGAATGATCTTTTAAGAACTAATCCGACTATTTACTCATAATAATAATAATAATAATAATAATAATAATAATAATAATAATAATAATAATTTGAGTGCCTATTTATTTTCTATCGGTATCTATGGATTGATCACGAGCCGAAATGTGGTTAGAGCCCTTATGTGTCTTGAACTTATACTGAATGCAGTTAATATAAATTTTGTAACCTTTTCTAATTTTTTGATAGTCGCCAATTAAAGGGAAATATTTTTTCTATTTTTGTTATTGCCATTGCAGCCGCTGAAGCTGCTATCGGACCGGCTATTGTTTCTTCAATTTATCGTAACAGAAAATCAACTCGTATCAATCAATCGAACTTGTTGAATAACTAGTATTTATATTATTTATATTGAATAAAACTATTATTATTATTATTATTATTATTATTATTATTATTATTATTATTGTTTGTTGTTATAACACTAATAGTAACTATAACATCTAATAGTAACGAGTACTATTATTTAAATTATCAATAATTTGAATCACAAAAAAAATTATCAATAATTTAAACAATACGGTTTAAATTTACAATAATAATATTTAATTTATTTTACGAAAAATACATCAACACAATGTGTATTTTCATTTTTAATGAAATGCGCAAAATAATATGCTGCTCATCTATGTAGTTACGATGTTGCTTGACAAATGTTCCCCTCATTTTTTCGGGATTTGGATTCTCTAAGGTTTGAATTTTACTTCAGACAATAAAGCGTGATCTCTCACTATTTATTTTATAGGTGGAATTAACAATAAATATGAGAGAAAAACCATTCAAGAGTAGAAGATCACACTTTATCCTCAAAAGTACAAATTTAAAATTTAGAGCGTCCAAATTCATTTTTTCGTACCGCTACATTATTCTCAAATTATTCCAATCCTGAATTTTTTTTAGAAATAATGGAACCATCTCAGTTGTGCCTCTTGGTCTCCTCCACCATATATATACGGGGTAAATGATTGAAGTATTTGAAACTTAATAAAAAAATGGGTGAAAATAAAATATAGCATCTTATTCAGTGTTATCAAATTCGGACCGGATTCGCCGGTTCAACCAAAAAACCGGTGAATCGGATCCTTTACCGGTCCGGTCCGATATATGGACCGAATAAGGTATAAGCCCGCTGAAATCAGTTAAACCTGGTGCGAATCGGTGAAAATCGGTCGAATTCGGTAAAGATCGGTCTAACCGAACCGGTTAAGAACTAAATTTTAACAAAATGTTACATATGGGATTTGAATCCCTCTCCTCCTGAGAAGAGGTGCTATGCATAACCACCAGGTTGTGATGATTTTCATTATAATTTATACAAATTATAATATATATGTACATATCTTTTATCAAATAACTTACTTCTATATAATTTATTTTAAATTTAGTTATAAAATTACTCATTTTTAAATTAATTATACTTTTATTTAATAATAATTATAAACTCATTTATTTTTTTATAATTATATAATATCTATTAGTATTATTTTTTAATAAATATTTGTCGTATATAATAATAATAATATAATAGATATAAAGTAATTAATAAATTATTAAAATTTAAAAATAATAGTTATTTTAATATAAAAACAAATTAAAAATATTTATGATTTAACAAAAATAACAAAATACTTATTATTTCTGGTCCATATTATTTTAAAATAGCTTGATATTCTTAAAATATTAGTACAAATATGTATTTTAAATTATAATTTTAAACTTATGACTATTTTTATTTTTTATTTACATAGTACCGAATCAACCGATTCAACCAGTGATCCACCGGTTGAACCAGTGACTCAGTAATCCAATAACCTGATCGGTTCGATCATCGGTTCGATTCTGACAAATATGATCTTATTTCTCAACATTTGTTTCGTACTTTTATTTTTTAATAATTTTTAACCTTCTAAGATCTTACAAAAAAAATTAATATGCTAATTGCATCGATCCATTAAATAATATGTCCATCACCTATCACTCTTAATTGATCATCACAGTTTGTAACACAAAATTTGTTTAATTATCTATTAAATTTTTAAATTTATATTTAATCATCAGCTCATATTCTATTTGGAGGATTCGCAGTTCCGCACAAAGTCGTTCTAGATAAATACATATCTAGAGTAATTAAAAAACGTGTTTGGTTGACTAAAATAAAATTAAAGATACCAACCATAATAACAATTAAAGATTTAAAGATATATCATAATAATATTTTAAAATAAAATTTTTTAGTTTTTCCTTTTAAAAAATTTAAATTGTAATTTTAAATGTCGACTGAAATAAACCTTAGTGGGTCTTTTCAATTACAAATTATTCATTATATAGTTAAAATTTATCATTATAACAATTTGGACTTAAACCGACCATAATTATCCAACTCCATCGGTTAAATCAATCAAATTTTGATTCTTTTTATAACAAAACTTTAATTCCCTATCATAAAATGTTAACCATAACTCGTCGTACTAATCCCTCACATCCTAAATCAGACTAACGCTTACTTTGGTAACATTTTTATTTTTTAAAAATTACTTATAAAAAATAATTTCTTAAAATATGACTTTTAGAAGTCGAAACATTTATGATTTTAAAAATTAAATTAAAAATAACTTTTAAGAAATACGAGCAACAACAATTACGTTTAGTAAAATAATTTACAAAATTTAAAAATTTTTTTAACAAACATAAATGCATGACTTAAATTTAAAATTAATTCATGTATGAAATCATTTTAGGCTTTAGAATTTTGATAAGTTCCTCAAATACTTTTAAAACCATCCCCGATTTTTATAAACCATAAGCATAAGTACATAAGTCCTTTTATTTACGAAACACAAAATGAAATACTTATACTTTTGATAGAAAAATTTTACCAAACTAAGGCTAAATATATCTTAGCATAATTGAAGTAGTTTCAAATTTTTACATAAATCCTTCTGTTCAAAAAATTATAAATTTTTTTTATGTTTGGAATTTAAATTAAAACTTTTGAACTCTAAAGATAACTGGATCATCACTTATTCCTATTCAACCAATATTAGGCACTCGAAATTTTAAATTTTTCACTATAACACCAGTCCAGCATTTTTCCTAATGCACTTGAATATTTCTAAATAGTCCTATACCCTCTCCCAAGGCCTAGCAACTTTTTGTTTTAAAGATCAGTACCCAAACTCTTCAACTCTTGCCAACAATTTTTTCTTCACATATTATGAAGCCCACAAATTCCAACAAAAATGCATAGCCCAATTTTTGTCTTGGCTATAACTGTCAGCTGACGGCTCCCCTTTAGCATCGGCTTACCAAAATGACAATATCCAATGCAAGGACACACAACAGGTCAATAAATTTATCTGCCAAGGTCATCGGGTTCCACCGGTTCAAGGAGCACCTTGCACCATTCCTATTGGAGTCTACATCACAACCTTAACACAAAATCTACATCGTTCAAATTCTTTAATGTATATCTGAATGGCTGTGCACAGTTACATAGCGCTATGCCAGTAAAGTGGCTTGTCAGAGCATCTCCAACGGGAGAAAAAAATGAAGCCCAGTTCCTATTGTGTCAGAAGGAAAGAAAGTTTATGCGTTGGAGTGAGAAGAAAGGGAGTTTCCACACGAATTCCAAGGAGCGGGAGTCCCTCTGAATAGGGACTCCAATGAAACAATCAAAACTTGCCATTTGGCAAGTTAGTTAGAAAATAAATATATATATATATATATATATATATATATATATATATATATATATATATATAATGTTAATTAGCTAAATAGGTATGTTAAATAATTAAATAATAATTAATTTAATAATAATTATAATAATTAATTATATTAAATAATTATATTTTTATTTAATTAATAATTTATATTAATTATTTAAATAATAATTAATTAAGTAATTAAATTATAATTAATGTAATAATAATTATAATAATTAAATAAATTAAATAATTAAATATTTATTTAATTAATAATTTATATTAATTATTTATATCATAATTAATATTAAATATTATTTATATTTATATTATTATATTAATTTAGTCGTTGTAAAACTAGCCGTTGTAAAAATAGCCGTTAGAAACTAGTTGTTACTATGTTACCGTTATTATTAATAAATTAATATTTTGTTACTCTATATATACCACTTAGATACACTTGTATTCTCACACTCTCTACAACTCTTCTTCATCTTCTTATAAGTTTACAAAATCAAAGTTCTGCTACTATTATTTTTTGTTCGAAAAAATGGATCCAAACCAACTCAACTCTTTCTTCAATTACTTACAAAACTTTCCTCAAATTCCAAATACCCAACAATCTCAAACCTCAAACTCTCAAGTTCCAAATCAAAACTTCATACTACCAAATACATTTCAAAATCCAAATCCACAAAATCTCTCTAATTTCAATTTTCAAACTCCTTATAATAATCAATTTCCTATATTCCAACCACAAAATCAAAATTCACAAACACCCCATTTACCATTTTCATCCATATTTAACCCTTCTATCGGAAATGTTACTCCAACTTTCTTGCCGTTTCCAACTCAATTTAGTGCATCAAGACATAACTCATCTGGTGTTGGTGGCTCTTCTAACCCATCCTCTCAGACTCCTATACAATGTAGTCCAAATTCGCAATATTCAGATTTTGTCAACCCTCATGGATTAGATGCTATCGACCTCAATGATGATATTGAAGATCGGAGGCAAGACAGTATTCAACACTGGCATTGGAAAGAGGATGAGATGTTGATCAGTGCATGGTTAAATGTTTCAACTGACCCTGTAGTTGGTACCGATCAAAAGGGGGAAACATTTTGGAGTCGAATTCATAGCTACTGTGTAGAATTTTGCACCGACATGACAAGGGGGGTAGTTGCATGTAAGAAACAATGGTATAAGATCAACATGGCTGTTGCACAATTTGCTGGTTGCTACGATCAAGCTAGTCGAAACATAAGGAGTGGTTCGAACGCTGATGATATAAAGGAGTTGGCTTATAAACTTTATTCCACAAATTATGGTCAAAAGTTCACTTTGAGAGGCATTGGAACATGCTTCGGTTGGAGCAAAAATGGAGAAGCCAACTACCTACATAGAGTGGCGGCTCAAAGAGAACCAAGGTTAGTGCAACTGGAGCATACTCATCCTCATCAAACCCAGAAACACCGTTGGCTGACGAACCCGGTGTGGACTCTCCCGTTCGCCCACAAGGATCAAAGAAGAGCAAGCGAAGAGGTAAGGGAAAAGCACAGATGTCTGAAGATTTTAGCGAAAAAAAATCATCGGTTGTCAAAAAATTATCTCTCATGGAAGATATTAAGAATGTTAGAGAAAAGGAACTAATGGAAAGGGAAAAAGAAAGAGAAGAGGAGAAGGAACATAGAGCAAAGATGATGGCAATCAAAGAGAAGGAGATACAAATTCAAGCGGCAATGAAAGAACAAGAATTACAAACTCAGAGGTATATTAAAGAAATGGAGATAAAAGCAAAAGAAAGGGAAATGGATATGTAAATACTTAATGCTGACACGTCTACAATGAGTGAGAAACGACGAGCTCTTCATGAGATTGCATGTGAGAAAATAATGGCCAAGTGGTTTACTTAATGGTTCCTTGTATTCGTAGAGTTATGTAGTATGTTCTTATTTATTTATTGCGTATTACTGGTATGTGATGTAGTTTGTTATATTTATTTCTGATGTAAGATTTGAAATTAGTCAATATTATTGTGTCGTTGTTGTTCATTAAAGTGACCGTTGCAAAACTAGCCATTAATTAGCCGTTGCAAAACTAGCCATTAAGTAGCCGTTAAGAAAAACTAGCCGTTGTAAAACTAGCCGTTGCAAAACTAGCCGTTGCAAAACTAGCCGTTACAAAACTAGCCGTTAAGGTACTTATTGCAGACACACTTATAAATATCAACTATCAATGACTCCACAACTCCACTTCAACTCTTGTTTCTCACATCGACAGAGAACTAAAAATTACATTTCTCCATATGGCTAGAAATTTTGATGATATGTTCAATGAGGCTTTGTATGGCAAAAGAAGACGGCAAGATAACACACTCATAGATAATTGGATCGATGAGTATTTACTCGAAGATTCAGAAGAAGAAGATATCGATAAAAGCCCTATCCCAATTCCTCGTAGATGGATCAACAGAGATCGAGAAGCAGGACATGATCGCCTTTTCCAAGATTACTTTGCAGATGAACCGGTGTATAATGCTGACATTTTCCGACGGAGATTTCGAATGAGAAGAGATGTGTTCCTTCGGATAGTAGACGCTCTCTCAAACGTCTATCCGTATTTCCAACAGAGGGTTGATGCAACTGGAAGGAGAGGCTTGTCGCCACTTCAGAAATGTACCACTGCGATACGGATGTTAGCATATGGCGTTGCAGCTGATGCTGTTGATGATTATGTGCGCATAGGCGAGAGCACTACAATCGAATGCTTGGAAAAATTTGTTGAAGGTGTCATTTCCGTGTTCCAGGATGAATACTTGCGAAAACCTAATCCAAATGACGTACAACGCCTGCTACAAATGACGGAAGGTCGTGGCTTCCCTGGCATGTTGGGTAGCATTGACTGCATGCATTGGCAATGGAAAAATTGTCCAAAGGCATGGAAAGGTATGTACATGAGTGGTTATCGTGGGGTTGCAACTATAGTACTTGAGGTTGTAGCATCTTCAGACCTTTGGATATGGCATGCATTCTTTGGAGTTTCTGGTTCAAATAATGATATCAACGTGTTAGATCGTTCTCCAGTGTTTGATGATATTCTAAATGACCGTGCTCCGGAGGTAAATTATACTATTAATGGTAATAATTATACAATGGGATACTATTTAGCATATGGTATTTATCCTGAATGGGCCACATTTGTCAAATCAATCTCAAAGCCACAAGGTGAGAAACGCAAGTTATTTGCACAATACCAAGAAGGGCAAAGAAAAGATGTGGAACGAGCATTCGGAGTGTTGCAAGCACGCTTTGCAATTATACGTGGTCCGGCTCGTTTTTGGGAAAAGAAAAAGCTTGCCAACATAACGAGAGCTTGTATTATATTGCATAATATGATTGTTGAGGATGAAAGAGACAGCTATGCAGGAAATTTTGCTCAAGGCTTAGAGTATGATGATGTTGAAAATGGCTTATCACAACCTCAGCTGGGAGAGGAAGATTTTGCACCATACCATCAATTTCTCCAAAGAAATGCCCAACTTCGAAATAGGCAGCAGCATAGACAATTGAAGGAGGACTTGATTGAACATATATGGCAATTTCACAATGCTTGTCGTCAACTATAGAGTTTAATTATGTTTTTCTTTGTATTAAGTAATTTTACAAATTAGTGTAACCCCGAATTCATCTATTGTGTATTATTGTTATATATGAATTTATTTAATATTAATATCTTTTAATAGTGAATTATTTTTAAATTTAAATATTTAAATTATATTATTAAAAAAAATTAATTACATTAATTACAAGTATTTTAATTAATTAATTAAATGGGACCACAACAGGGACTAAAGTTAGTTCCTCCTAATGGAGAAGAGAGAGATGCTTTGAGTTTCTATTTACTGTTTATGACGCAAAAGCTGATGTGGAGTTATTTTTTATGACAGGTGGGCCATAAACAGGAACTGGGATGAGTTCCTTACTGGAGATGGTCTCACACCTGAAAACTTTCCGATGGTTTTATCTCTGACCATATATGTACTAATGACTTAACAGATATTATTGTATTTGTTTATTCACTTTTTTATTATTTTTTAAATAAAATCATTAAAAATTAAAGGCCTTTAAAATACTAAATTAGATACACAATAAACATATCTATTTTATTGAAATATAAATAATTCAAAAATTAATAGTTATAATATTATTATAAAAAATTATTATAAAATAAAATATATGTTAATTATTTATAAAAAATAAATTATACTTAAATGTCATAGATATTTATCTTTGTCTATATTTTTTAAAAATATTAGACTAAAATATATATCTAAATTTAAAAAAGTCTTCATTTTTTTTATCAATAATGAAAAAATAAAAAGATAAATTAGTTTATTTTTTTGTTTTTCTTATGACTGTTCATGCAATAAATATAAATAAATAATTTTTATTATCTTAACAATATATAATTAGATATATATGTAAAACTATTTTTATATTTAGGGTTCATCAATGATTAGATTTTAAAAATTATGAAAAAGATAAAATTTTGATATTTATAAATAAAAATAAAAAGTTTTAAATCGTTTAATAAATATTTTTAAGACATTTTTAAGTTTTAAGTAATATTTATAGAATAATATTACTTATAATAATTTCTTTTTTTTCACTGTCCTAAATTGTTCTCCTTTTTTAATTATTTTTTTCCTATTAGATTTGAGTTAGAATTTTAAAGAAAATATACATTTTAGTATTCATGGTTGATATTTTATATTAGATTTTATCTTATTTATTCTAGTCCCAACATGATTCGTTAAATTATTGAAATACTATTATACATGCAAAACTGACACTACAACATTTTGGGTTTATGATCATGATTTTTTTTGTTATGATAAAAAAACCTTGACCATAGATATAGTCACAGTTTTTTACAGTGACAAAAAAAGCTATGGTCACGGTTTTTAAAAAAAGGGTGACCATAGAGTACCTATGGTCACGATTTTTTGAAAAAAGTAGCCTAAAAGGTCTATGATCACGATTTTGGAGAGTGACCTAAACGAGTGTATGATCATGATTTTTTGGGGGCTGACCTAAAAAGGGCTATAATCACGATTTTTTGGGTGACCATAAAAGGTCCATGGTCACGGTTTTTCAAAAAAGGGTGACTTAAAGGAGTCTATGGTCACGGTTTTAGGAAGTGACCTAAATGCGTTTGTTGGACCTCCTGTAACAGAAACAATTGTTGAAGAAGACACACATAATTGGCCAAGTTCAGAACCCACACTTGGGTCTAGTACTCCTCATTTAAATGATTGTGCTGAAGAATTCCTCATTGAAGCATCTATTGACAAACAAGGGAGACATGAACTCAATGAAGAGATTAAAAAGTACATCATTGACTATGCATCGGGACCAAGTGTAGCAGAAACAACGACGACTTCCGATCTACCATTAGTAACGATGGAAGTTCCACTTGGTCGAGGTCATTGCATGAAGACATCCTTAGTCAGGTTACGCGACTTCGTTTCTGATACCACAATACCAATAAGACCTACTGACCAACCTCCCCCTCCATCAAAATTCTCAAGTGTGTCCTATCCTATACAAAATTTTGTCAATTATAATTCTTTTTTCAAACAATACCGCATTTTTTTTGCCTCTCTCCAGACAAAACAGGAGCCCTTATTTTTCTCACAAGTAGTTAGAGATGAGCGTGGCGTGAAGCTATGTCACAAGAAATTCGTGTGCTTCAAATAAATGACACTTAGAAGCTCACAACCTTTTTCCCAGGAAAGAAAGCCCATGGATGTAATTAGGTTTATAAAATTAAATAAAATTCCAACAGGACAATAGAGAAGTTCAAACCAAAATTGGTAGTTTTGGGAAATAATCAAGTGAAAGGCTTGGATTACAATAAAACGTTTTCTCTAGTGGTGAAGATGGTAACAATTCGCACAACGCTCACAGTGGCAGCAACCTAAGATTGGGAACTCTACCAAATGGATGTCCACAATGCGTTTCTTCATGGAGAGTGATGAGCGGATAATTTATACACTTTTTGGCATTGTTTTTAGGTAGTTTTTAGGGAGATTTAGCTACTTTTAGGGATGTTTTTATTAGTTTTTATGCAAAATTCACATTTCTGGACTTTACTATGAGTTTGTGTATTTTTCTGTGATTTCAGGTATTTTCTGGTTGAAATTGAGGGACTTGAGCAAAAATCTTATTCAGGCTGAAAAAGGACTGCTGATGCTGTTGGATTCTGACCTCCCTGCACTCGAAATGGATTTTCTGGAGCTACATAACTTCAAATGGTGCGCTCTCAATTGCGTTGGAAAGTAGACATCCAGGGTTTTCCAGAAATATATAATGGTTCATACTTTATTCGAGCTTAGATGACAAAACTAGCGTTCAACGCCAGTTCCATGCTGCATTCTGGAGTAAAACGCCAGAAACACGTCACAAACCAGAGTTAAACGCCAAAAACACATTACAACTTGGCCTTTAAACCCAAGAGAAGTCTCTGCACGTGTAAAGCTCAAGCTCAGCCCAAGCACACACCAAAGTGGGCCCCAGAAGTGGATTTCTACACTTAGACTTATTTCTGTAAACCCTAGTAGCTAGTTTAGTATAAATAGAACTTTTTACTATTATACTAGGCATCTTGGTATCTATCTTTGGATGTTTAGTTCTTAGACTTTGGGGGCAGGCCATTCGGCCATGCCTAGACCTTGTACTTATGTATTTTCAACGGTGGAGTTTCTACACACCATAGATTAAGGTGTGGAGCTCTGCTGTTCCTCGAGTATTAATGCAATTACTATTATTCTTCTATCCAATTCAGCTTATTCTTATTCTAAGATATTCGCTGCACTTAAACATGATGAATGTGATGATCCGTGACACTCATCATCATTCTCACCTATGAACGCGTGCCTGACAACCACTTCCGTTCTACCTTAGATTGAGCGCGTATCTCTTAGCCTCCATTCCAAAAGATCGGAGTCTTCGTGGTATAAGCTAGAATTATTGGCGGTCATTTTTAAGATCCGGAAAGTCTAAACCTTGTCTGTGGTATTCCGAGTAGGATCTGAGATGGGATGACTGTGATGAGCTTCAAACTCGCGAGTGTTGGGCGTAGTGACAGACGCAAAAGAATCACTGGATTCTATTCCAACATGATCGAGAATCGACAGATGATTAGCCATGCTGTGACAGAGCATTTGGACCATTTTCACTGAGAGGACGGGAGGTAGCCATTGACGCCGGTGAAACCCGAACATACAGCTTTCCATGGAAAGGAGTAAGAATGATTGGATGAAAGCAGTAGGAAAGCAGAGATGCAGAAGGAACATAGTATCTTCATGCGCTTATCTGAAATTCCCACCAATGAATTACATAAGTATCTCTATCTTTATTTTACGTTCTATTTATCTTTTAATTATTAAAACTCTATAACCATTTGAATCTGCCTAACTGAGATTTACAAGGTGACCATAGCTTGCTTCATGCCAACAATCTCCGTGGGATCGACCCTTACTCACGTAAGGTTTATTACTTGGACGACCCAGTGCACTTGCTGGTTAGTTGTGCGAAGTTGTGAAAAAGAGTGATATTACAATTGTGCGTACCAAGTTGTTGGCGCCATTGAGATCACAATTTCGTGCACCAGAGAGCTTGATGAGAATGTTTACATGAAGCTTCCCCTTGGTTTTCAAGTGCCTCAACAACGATTGGTCTGTAAACTTTAGAAATCTCTCTATGGCCTACAATAAGCTCCACATTGCTAATTTGCAAAATTTTCATCTGCCCTTCTTTGATATGGTTTTCAACAATCCCCAAAGGATTATTCCTTGTTTAGCCTTTGCCACAATAGCATGTGACAAACCCCAATTTGACGGTTTATCTTGTATTGAATTTAGGGGATTTTGTCACCTTTCACCCACATTTATTCAATAAAATAGCATGGTTTTGTATATTCTCCTTTAATTGTGCTTAAGAGTGAAAACATGCTTTTTAGGTCTTAAAATGAATAAATTTAATTCACCTTGATTCCATTAGATGCCTTGATATGTTTGTTAAGTGATTTAAGTTTTAGGAGGCAAAGATTGGATCAAGGGAATGAAGAAAGAAGCATGAAAAGTTGGAGAACTCATGAAGAAATGAAAGAACCGGAAAGCTGTCAAGCCGACCTCTTCACACTTAAACGACCATAACTTGAGATACAGAGGTCCAAATGATGCGGTTCCAGTTGGGTTAGAAAGCTAACATCCGGGGCTTCGAAATGATATAAGATTTGCCATAGTTGCTACAAGTATGGTGGCGCGCACGCGCATAGTACGCGCACGCGCCGTTGCTGCCACCTAGTCCACTTGAAGCAAAACGTGGCCAGCGATTTTAGAAGCCTTGTGGGCCCAATCCAACTCATTTCTGATGCTATTTAACCCAAGGAGTGAAGAGGGAAACACAAGTTAGTTACCATTAGTTTAGTTTAGTAGTTAGAATTAGTTTCTAGAGAGAGAAGCTCTCACTTCTCTCTAGAATTAGGATTAGGATTAGGTTTAGTTCTTAGATCTAGATTTAGATTCATCTTCTTCTACTTCTATCTTCTCAATTCCTTGTAGTTACATTCATTCTTCTCCTATTCTTTTGGTGTAATCTCTTTTATGTTGTTCTTATATTTTTGTAGATCTAGTATTGTTCCTTCTACTTTCTTTCAATTCAATTCAAGGTAATTCATAATAATTGTGTTTCTTTTGATTGTTGTTGTTAATTCCTTTCAATAATTGTTGTTAGATTTCATTCTTGTTGTCAAATGACTTTGCTTTTCTTTTGTACCTTCCAAGTGTTTGACGAAATGCTTGGTAGGATTTTAGTGTAGCTTTTGTTCCTCTTGGCTTTGGTTGAGTAATTAGTGACTCTTGAGTTATCTAATTCTTTTGTTGATTGATAATTAGAAGTTGCTAATTGATTTGAATACCTCTAAAGCTAGTCTTTCCTTTAGGAGTTGATTAGGACTTGAGGAATCAAATTGATTCATCCACTTGACTTTCCTCCATGGTTAGGGGTTAACTAAGTGGGAGTAATGGATAATTTGCCATCACAATTGAGGAGGATAACTAGGATAGGACTTCTAGTTCTCATATCTTGCCAAGAGCTTTGCTAGTTGTTAGTTTATTTTCTTTGCCATTTATATTTCTTGTCTAAAATCTTAAAAACCCCAAATATACCTCACAACCAATAACAAGACACTTTATTGTAAATCCTAGGGAGAACGACCCGAGGTTTGAATACTTCGGTTTATAAATTTTAGGGGTTTGTACTTGTGACAAACAAATTTTTGTATGAGAGGATTATTGTTGGTTTAGGGACTATACTTCAACGAGATTTTATTTGTGAAATTCTAAACCGTCAAAAATCCATTCGTCAGCATGCAATTGGTAGTTTTGGTGCATGTTGATTACCTTGTAATTGCAGGAAATAATAGTGCTGCAATTCAATGTTTCAAAGAATATTTATACAAATATTTTCACATGAAGGATTTAGGCCGGTTGAAGTACATCTTGGGAGTTGAGATTGCTAGATCTCAAACTAGAATCTTCCTATGCCAAAGAAACTATACTTTGGACATAATCACCGAAACAGGATTTCTAGGTGCTATGCCTATAGCAACACTATGTGAAGAGAATCATCAATTGGGGTCAGCTACAGGTTCTCTTCTATCTGATCCTAGCATATATCGTCGGCTTGTTGGAAGATTAATTTATTTGTGTTTTTACTCGACCTGATCTAGCCTGTAGTGTTCACATGTTATCCCAGTTCATACAAAATTCATGAACCAAACACTGGCAAGCTTCTTTACATGTTGTACGCTATTTAAAGGGACACTCTGGGCAAGGAATTCTTCTCCCACGAGAAAATGATCTGCAGCTCTACGGATGGTGTGACTCCGATTGGGCTAGTTGTCCACTTACTCGCAAGTCAATCACAGGTTGGTTCATCCAACTTGGTAACTCACTAATATCTTGAAAAACTCAGAAACAATGCACATTGAAATAGATTGACATCTTGTTCGAGATGAGATTGTGCACTAATGCCTCCTTCCATCTTATGTTTCCACTTACACTCAGTTGGCTGATTTTTTTCACTAAAGCTCTTGATGCCAAAAAGTTTGAAGTAATATGGGTCAAGTTGGGCATTGAAAACTTGCATACTCCACCTTGAGGGGGGTATTAATGGATAATAAAGTATAGATATAGTACTCTTTGAGTACTCTCATGTATATTACTAGGATATGGAGTTATGTATTCTAATTTATTAGGATAATAAATTATGCCTTTTAAGATAGAAAAGATTTGATATAATTTTATATCAAAAGATGTATATATATGTGGTCATCACAAATAGAAAAAGCAGGTTAAAATAACTTATTTTCTATCGTGTCTGATAAAATAAAATTATAAAAATATATAATAAATTCTCGAATTTTTTTCTTTTTATTTTAAAAACAAGTCTGTACCTTCTTTTTTCCCTTTTTCTTTTCCAAAATCTTTTTTTTTGAGAGAGGATACAAATACAATAGCATAAAATAGTTACGATAATTACAAGTTTATTAAAGCCTTTAAATTTTTTTTGGCTCTACAAATTACTCTACAACTCTGCTATATTGCTGCTTTATATATGCTACACACATATGAGATGACAAACATAATTGATTTATATCATATCATAATTATCTTTTATGATGAGTTATTATAGGAATCAATCATATATTATGACAAACATAATTGATTTATATCATATCATAATTATCTTTTATGATGAGTGATTGTAAGAATCATCATATATTTTCAAGGAAGCAAAAATAGTGCATATTAATGAAGATTTCATTAATAAAGGATCAAGCTATAATTGAAAGGATCTTACACCATCATATGGCAATCAAAGATCCCAAAATCATATCCATATTAAGGAGAAGGAGCTGCATTTCGAATATATAGATGTGATGAATCAAGAAGAAAATTTTTCTCATTAATAGTGCAACGGCCACAAGCTCAAGTCATGAAACGGCTAGTTGATTGAAGAGGAATCATTGCCTACTATTCATGAAAAAGATCAAGTCCTCTATATGGAGTTTTCATCAAGGGAGGAAGCAACCTTGTGGGAAGCTAATATGAATTGAGAAAAACTAGAATTATTCTATTTGTTTTGAGTGTATTATTCATCTCTTGTGTTTAGTATTGAGAGTTCATTGAAAGAAGAAAAAGACAAATCTTGTGTTTAGTATTGAGAGTTCATTGAAAGAAGAAAAAGACAAAGAGAGAAATCACACAAAAGCTATAAAATCTGTTTTGTTTGAGAGTGGTATTTAAAAGTGTGCTAGGTTGAGTACACTTGGTTCTCCTTTACTAGGTTGGGTTAGCACTTAGGAGTTGGACTAAGCTTGAGTTGGCTTAGGTATTTGTACAAGAGTGTGAAACTCTTGGATTGGCGTGTGTAATCTCTCATTATAGTGAAATTCTACCACTATTGTGGCGGAGACTGGATGTAGGTCACATTGTGTGGCATGGTCGATACAGGATATATCGTGGACTTATTCTTCTTCTTCCCTAATATCTGCTACTTACAATTTTGTTTTGTCTCCTACCACGAGACAAAATAAAAAAACAAAAATATCTCCTGTTTATCAATTCTGCTGCATAATCCCAAAAAGTGTTTATTACTTGTTTTTTCTTTATTCAAACTCCCTTCTAAAATCACTTGGAAACCTTCAGCAACCATTATTTTTCACTTTACCTTCTCTTCTTCTCCCACCTAACCTCTTTAAGCCTTTTTACTTGAAAAACTCAATAAAGACACATATAAAACTTGGTAGCAACTTGTTTTACACATAATCAATAAAAATAAATTTGCAGATCAACTCATTCTAAAAAAGACTCCCTCTCAATTAAAAAATAATATAGTCAGAATTGCTGGAATAGTCTCACAAGCTTTAAAGATTGGAAGAAAAAAAATAATTATCTCATAACATGGTTGTTAACTTCCATGGATTCAAGCTTCAAAAATCGCATGCTTGGCTGCAAATTTGCATATAAAGTGGCAGCCAAGATTCAAGAATACTTCTCTAAAATTTCTAAAACTAAGTACAACAACTTAATATTCAACTTAAGTCAATCAAGAAACAAGGAAGCGTAGCAGCAGATTACTTGAAGATAAAAAATGTTGTTGATTCGTTAGCTTCAATAGATTATGTTCTCTCTCTTAAAGATCATCTCAGTGTAATTACTAATGGTCTCTCAGAGAATTATGCTTTGTATATTTCATCTGTGATGACAAAATATGATACAATTGGATTGATAGAAGTTGAAACTTTTCTTCTTGCTCATGAAGCAATGTATGATATAAATCTAGAAAAATTTATCTTGATTCAATTCAAGTAAATCTTACATAATCTGCTCCTCAATTCAACTCTCAATTTTAAAGACCACCCAAAAAGAAAACTTTAATGGAAGAAGAGGTCATTATGGTAGGTTCTTTAGAAGAGAAAAATTATTTTTCAATGATTCAAGACCCTAATGTCAACTTTGTGGTAGAACGGAACAACAAGTATTCCCTTGTTTCTACAGACTTGATTACAATTTCAATCCATCAAATTTCAATTCTTTGCGATCTCAATCTCAAGGTTCTATTAATCAACCTCTACCACCACCAAATTCTTATCACAACACCAAAGCCTACCTTTCGACGACACCTTTAACTTTCACAGATTCTTCATGGTTACCTAACATGGGGGGCTAGTCGTCATATTACTTCAGACTCTTCTAATTTGTATACCTCCTCTAAATATAATGGATCTGGTCAAATAATCTTGGATAATGGTACATGTAGCAAAATTTTTAATTATGATCATTATTATTTAATTAACTTAGATACAAGATTTCTAATTATGATCATTCTTATTTTAATAGCTATTTTGAATTCCATGCTCATGTTTGTTATGTTAAATCTCAGCCAATTAGAGAATTCTTCTCCAAAGCACACATAAAAAATGGGATTTATGTCTTTGATCCAGTTGCTATTGCAACTAATAGTTCCTCTTCTTCTATTATTATTGTTTCTTCTACTTTCAATCATAATGTTCATTCTAGTTATTCTTATGTTCCTAGAGTCCTTAACACAAAAACTACATCCTATGATGTATGGCACTATAGACTTGAACATTGTGCTGCTCAAAATGTAAATAATGTATTGAAATCATGTAATATCAATATACATGTGAATTTATCTAAATTGTGTGATTATTGTTGTATGGCCAAAATGCATCTATTGTCATTTCACTTAATTCCTTTAACTTTTATGCACCACTTGATATGATATACTCAAAATATTTGGGGGTCTACTCCTGTTACTTCCTTTAATGGTTTTAACTATTGTATATTTTTATTGATGCATTTACTCGTTATACATGTATTTTCTTGGTACAAATCAAATTTCAAGTATTTACTACCTTTTATAATTCAAAGCAAATATTGAAACTCATACAGGATTGAAAATTAAATCCTTACACACTAACCATGGCCAAGGATATCTTTCAAATCAATTCACTCAGTTTATGCAACTCACAATATCACTCATCATTTTTCTTGTCCTCACACATATCAACAAAATGACCGGGTAGAGAGAAAGCATTAACATATCATAGAGACTGGTTTAACTATGCTTGCTATCCTCTATCACATTGATTCATTAGGATGATGTATTTCTCTCTACTAGGGGTGGCAATAGATAAAGTAGGATTTGAACTCAACTCTAACCTTACCCGTGGGTTGAATTTGTTACTAAAATTCTACTCTATCCTATCCGCTAGTTGAGAACCATCCAACCTTAACCCTACCTGCAGTCAACCCGTGGGTATCTAACCTTATTTGCAGGTTTTCACAAATATGCAATAACCTAATGAGCATGCCAAAAAAAATTCAATCCAAACGACACAATCATCCCATAAACAACACAACTGTCCCATAATAACATAACCATCAAATGATCAATTCTACATAAAAGTCTTTGCTGACACCCCTACTCTCTGCTGCGTATGTTATTAATCAGCTTCCTGCACCTAAAACTAATAATTTGTCACCATATTAAATTCTTAATCATCATAAACCTAAATAAAACTTCTTGAAAGTTTCTGAATATGTATGCTTTCCATATTTGAAACTATATTCTTCAAATAAATTTTATTATAAATCTATTTTATTTGTGTTTATTGGCTATGCTCCTAACTATAAAGGATGTAAGTGTTTGCAAAAGAATGATAAATTATTATTTTCATACATGTTCTTTTTTATGACTCTAAGTTTTTTTTATTTTGAATTATTCCCTCAAACAAATCCATCACACCAGAAATAACAATTCTCTTAAACTCAACTTATCATGCCAATTCTTCCATTATCCTCCTCTACTTCACAACAATCCATCTCTTCTTATCAATTCTTAACCAATTCAACTAATCTAAATACTTCACAGTCTGATACATCACCTCACCTGCTCACACTCGATCATCTCCAGAAACACCTATTTGTTTGTCCTTAAGCAATATGTCACAACCACATACTACTTTATACTAAGACAACTTCCTATTCAAGGAATTGAAATTCACTTTGGTAGTACACGTAAGACCAAAATCACTCAAAATTATCACCTAATACAAAATCAATTTAAAACTGGCACCCTCAAATCAAAATTGTTTAATGCCACTATTGAAAGCTTAGATTTGATAAATAATCCTCCTTCTACTATTACTCAAACTTTGAAGTCACCATATTGGTATAAGACTATGCTTGAGGAACTTCAGGTTCTAAACAACACAAATACATAGACTATGATCACATCACCACCTACAGTAAAAGTCATTGGGTGCAGGTGGATATACACCATTAAGAGGCACCCTATTGAAAGTATTTTAAAGTATAAGGCTAGATTAGTGGCCAAGGATAATCATCATATTGAAGGCATCGATTTCGACCAAGTTTTTGCTTCTATGATTAAGCCAACTAGTATACGTGTTGTTCTAACTATTGCTTTAGCTTTTAATTGTCAAGTTCGACAATGTGACTTTAATAATGCCTTTCTTAATGGTGATTTAAGTGGGTTGGTACTGATAAAACAACTACAAGATTTTTAATTTGGTAATCCTAATCAAGTTTGTAAGTTGAATAAATCTTTGATGGCTTAAAGCAAGCTCCAAGGTCTTGGATCTTAAAGCTTTTGGTCACCTTAGTAAATTTTGGCTTCACTAAAACTCGTTCTAATCATTCCTTGTTTATCAAGCATTAGGGCACTTTGAAGTTGTATATTCTTGTTTATATGGATGATGTTTTAATTACTAGAAATGATTCTAGTACCATTCAATCTACTATTGATTAATTACATAAAGCTTTTTACTCAAAGATTTTGGTGAACTATCTTAATTTTGGGAATTGAGGCTCAAAAGCTGCCTTCTGGAGCTTATTACCTCTGCCACACCAAATATATTGGGGATTTACTTAATAAATTGGAATAAATGATTCTAAAGCTGTGGCTAACCAATGGTTACTAATTTGAAGTTATCTAAGCATGGAACTGGCTTGTTTGATAATCCAATATTGTATCGATCTATGGTTGGTTTTTTGTAGTATACTACTCTAATAAGACCAGAGATTTCATGCAGTGTCAATAAAGTTAGCTAGTATCTTCATCAACCTCTGCTCATTCATTGGACTTGTGTCACGAGAATTCTGCATTATCTCTTAGGTACCATTGATTAGAAGATCATTTTTCACCATAGTTCTAATTTTAGATTGTTTGCTTTTGCAGATTCAGGCTGTGGGTCTGATGTAGATGATAGAAGATATACACATGGCTTTGGAATTTATTTGAGATCCAACATTGTATCTTGATTGAGCAGGAAGTAATCTTCTGTTAGCCGCTCAAGCATTGAGGCAGAATATAGAATCTTAGTTGTGCAGATGCTGAGATAGTGTGGATTCAAAATCTGCTTAGTGAACCTTAGATTTGCATTAATGGTGTCCCAATACTGCAATAACATTAGTACAGTTCTCCTTGTGGCTAATCCAATTTTTTACTCAAGGACTAAGCACTTTGAATTGGACCTTCATTTTGTGACAAAACGTGTTAATCAGAACCAATTACATGTTACTCATATAAGATTCCAAGAGCAAGTTGCATATGTGTTTACTAAAGCTCTCTCTATTGATCCTTTCACAAGGTTTTATGTCAAACTTAAAATTATTCTTTGTTAATTTGAAAGGGGCTAATAGAAGATACAATAGTATAAAGTAATTATATATATATATATCCCCATGCATTGGTGATGAGCAGAGTAGTACTATTGTAAGCAATATATCATATTATTCTTTTACTCCTTTTCTGTAATTCTTACTCCAAGCATCTACAACGATTCGTTTTCTTCTTCCTCAAATAATGGTAGCGAAATTCCTTTATGGTATCTAGATCATAGGATTGGTAAAGATCCATGAATTACCTTCAAAAGATTCAACTCACTTAGCAAATACAACACCTAACAGTAACAACAATAATTCTGTCAACAATTCAATTTCTCTACAAATTTTTAAATTTCAACGAAAGACCTTTCAATTCTATTGAAGACAAGTTTGGAGAAAACAATCACAGAATATGGCAGCAATAAGCACTTGCTGCCATTAGAGGTCAAGCATTAGAAGCATACAAAGATAAAATTTCATAACAATTTTTAGATTAAAATCATCAAAATGCTAGTATTGAATCTCTTCCATACAAACTGGATCCAAGATGACTAAAATATGATTTTTTAGTTGTTGGCATCTATGGATTCATCTTTCACACCAAAGATGGTACAATGTTCTTATAGCTATCAAATATGGGAGAATATTGAGTCATATTTTGTAAAATCAACAAAATTTAGAATCAAATAATTCAAAACAAATCTCAAGATTATCAAGAAACAAGACTTACATCTTCAAAATATATTACCGATATCAGAACTGTTGCTGATTCATTGGCTGCATTGGAAAAGTCTCGTAAACCAAAAAAGCAAATTCAAGCTATTCTTGATGGGTTAAATGAAGATTATCAGATTCTTCTCACTGCTCTCAATACAAAACTAGAAACTTATACATTGTGTGAGGTTGAAACTCTTCTTTTAACAGATGATCGATGATATACTTGAAAGATTTAGGAAGTAGAAAACATGATTATTCAGGTCAATGTAGTTCAGAGTTTATATCCAACTATTCCACACTTCAATTGAGGCAATGGAGGAAAAAGAGGAAGAGGTGGAGGACGTTTTCAAAGAGATGGTAGAGATTTCTTTTAATCTCAGATACCAGAATGCCAAATTTGTGGTAGAATTAACTATATAGCATGGAATTATTTTCATAGGTTTAATCAAGAAATACCATCTCTATCTCAACCTCAAACTACATCATCAAGAATGAACAATTTTAATTTTGTATCATCTTCGGCATCATCACAGTCTTGTTCCACATCCTTTATACCTCCTCTTTCAACAACATCACTCCATAATCCTCCTACTTATGTTGTTGTACCCTCAACCATTATTGATCCCTCTTGGTAGCTAGATTTAGGTGCATCACATCATGTGACACCCAATCAATCAAATATGCTCACTTGTTTATATTATAATGGTCTACATTAAGTTTGAATTGGCAATGAAACTGACCTCCCTATCAATCATATTGAAAATCCTTTACTATATTTTTTTGATTCACGAAGATGATTTTCTTTATAAAAATTGATTCATAGTCTTGATATCACTAAAAATTTGATAAGTGTCTCCAATTTTGCTGAAGATAATAAGATTTATTTTCAATTTCATACATTTTGTTGTATTGTTAAATGTGAATTCACTCACAAAGTACTTTTGCACGCATATAAGAAAGGAGGTTTGTAACAATTCATCAATATAGCAATTTCTCACCTTATTTTGAAAAACAATTTATTTTTTGTACATTTTGTTCAATATTTTTTCTTTGACTTGTGGCACAACTAGGACACTTAACCATTAAAACTATAAAATTAGTTCTTTCTCAGTATAATATTTATGTGAATAATGGTTAAGATGTATAAAATTCCATTTTTTAATCAATTACTGAATTTATTCATCCTTTACAACTTGTTGATTCTGATATTTAGGATCTAATCTTAGTAATTTTACACCTAGACTATAGATACTATGTGATATTTACAGATGCCTACACACAATTCACATGCAAATATCTCTTAGTAAATGAATCTCAGGTTTATCGTGTATTTAAATAATATAAGATTTACATAGAAAATTTGACTAATTATTGAATAAAGGCTTTACAAATAGAGAATGTTACTGCGTATACTGTTAGAATATAATTAGGATCAATTAGGATCAATTAGTATTATTTAGTATATCTGAATATTTATTATAGGAGATTACGTCTTTATTATTATGATTCTCTTAGTACCTATAAATACCCTTTTATATTGTATCATTCCAAACAACTTGAATAGACAACTTGAATACACTCAATAATACACATATCCTTTTTTCAGTTTAGTCTCTTATTTTTAACATGGTATCAGAGCCATGATATCCTACTTGAAGAGGATAGGTTGTTTTCCTTGCGGTAAAATCACCGTAGTTTTTGTATTTTTTTCTATGCCATTATTCTTTTCCTTTTGTCACTCCTTTGATGCTTTTTCACCTCACTAACTAGCATATTTTCTCTGTCTTGTGTTTTTTCGAGTCGAATGATCAAACACTATTGTCATCCGTTGCTTACCTATTCTCATGAAGAAATCATATAGTTTTCTGGTGCACGAAATTGTGATCAATACTTTTCACAACTCAAATAATCCCCGGTAATGAATCCAAAAACTTGGTGTTCAATACCATGGCATAAACACAACTTCGCACAACTAACCAGCAAGTGTACTGGGTCGTCCAAGTAATAAACCTTACGCGAGTAAGGGTCGATCCCACAGAGATTGTTGGTATGAAGCAAGCTATGGTCATCTTGTAAATCTTAGTCAGGCAAACTCAATTGGATATGGTGATGAACGAAATAAACATAAAGATAAAGATAGAGGTACTTATGTAATTCATTGGTAGGAACTTCAGATAAGCGCATGAAGATGCCTTCCCTTCCGTCTCTCTGCTTTCCTACTGTCTTCATCCAATCCTTCTTACTCCTTTCCATGGCAAGCTTATGTAGGGTTTCACCGTTGTCAGTGGCTACCTCCCATCCTCTCAGTGAAAATGTTCCTATGCTCTGTCACAGCATATGGCTAATCAGCTGTCGGTTCTCGGTCAGGCCGGAATAGAATCCAGCGATTCTTTTGCGTCTGTCACTAACGCCCCGCCTACTAGGAGTTTGAAGCACGTCACAGTCATTCAATCATCGAATCCTACTCAGAATACCACAGACAAGGTTAGACCTTCCGGATTCTCTTGAATGCCGCCATCAGTTCTAGCCTATACCACGAAGACTCTGATCTCACGGAATGGTTGGCTCGGTTGTTAGGCGAGCACTCGGTTGTCAGGCGATCAACCATGCATCGTGCAATCAGGAATCCAAGAGATATTCACCCAATCGAAGGTAGAACGGAGGTGGTTGTCAGTCACACGTTCATAGGTGAGAATGATGATGAGTGTCACGGATCATCACATTCATCAAGTTGAAGAACAAGTGATATCTTAGAACAAGAACAAGCGGAATTGAATGGAAGAACAATAGTAATTGCATTAATACTCGAGGTACAGCAGAGCTCCACACCTTAATCTATGGTGTGTAGAAGCTCCACCGTTGAAAATACATAAGAACAAGGTCTAGGCATGGCCGAATGGCCAGCCTCCCAATGATCTAAGATAGCATAAAAATGAAGATAGCTACCAAAGTCTACAAATACAATGGTAAAAGGTCCTACTTATAGAGAACTAGTAGCCTAAGGTTTACAGAAATGAGTAAATGACATAAAAATCCACTTCCGGGCCCACTTGGTGTGTGCTTGGGCTGAGCAATGAAGCATTTTCGTGTAGAGACTCTTCTTGGAGTTAAACGCCAGCTTTAGTGCCAGTTTGGGCGTTTAACTCCCATTTGGGTGCCAGTTCCGGCGTTTAACGCTGGAAATCTTGAAGGTGACTTTGAACGCCGGTTTGGGCCATCAAATATTGGACAAAGTATGGACTATCATATATTGCTGGAAAGCTCAGGATGTCTACTTTCCAACGCCGTTGAGAGTGCGCCAATTGGGCTTCTGTAGCTCCAGAAAATCTACTTCGAGTGCAGGGAGGTCAGAATCCAACAGCATCTGCAGTCCTTTTTAGTCTCTGAATCAGATTTTTGCTCAGGTCCCTCAATTTCAGCCAGAAAATACCTGAAATCACAGAAAAACACACGAACTCATAGTAAAGTCCAGAAAAGTGAATTTTAACTAAAAATTAATGAAAACATACTAAAAACTAACTAGATCATACTAAAAACATACTAAAAACAATGCCAAAAAGCGTATAAATTATCCGCTCATCACAACACCAAACTTAAATTGTTGCTTGTCCTCAAGCAACTGAAAATCAAATAAGATAAAAAGAAGAGAATATGCAATGAATTCCAAAAACATCTATGAAGATCAGTATCAATTAGATGAGCGGGGCTTTTAGCTTTTTGCCTCTGAACAGTTTTGGCATCTCACTCTATCCTTTGAAATTCAGAATGGTTGGCTTCTTTAGGAACTCAGAATCCAGATAGTGTTATTGATTCTCCTAGTTAAGTATGATGATTCTTGAACATAGCTACTTATTGAGTCTTGGCCGTGGCCCAAAGCACTCTGTCTTCCAGTATTACCACCGGATACATACATGCCACAGACACATAATTGGGTGAACCTTTTCAGATTGTGACTCAGCTTTGCTAGAGTCCCCAATTAGAGGTGTCCAGGGTTCTTAAGCACACTCTTTTTGCCTTGGATCACAACTTTATTTCTTTCTTTTCTCTCTTTTTTTTCGTTTTCTTTTCCTTTTCTCTTTTTTTTTTCGATTTTTTTTTCTTGCTTCAAGAATCATTGTAATGATTTTTCAGATCCTCAGTAACATGTCTCCTTTTTCATCATTCTTTCAAGAGCCAACATTCATGAACCACAAATTCAAGATACATATGCACTGTTTAAGCATACATTCAGAAAACAAAAATATTGCCACCACATCAAAATAATTAAACTGTTATAAAATTCAAAATTCATGCAATTCTTTCCTTTTCCATTAAGCACGTTTTTATTCAAGAAAGGTGATGGATTCATAGGACATTCATAACTTTAAGGCATAGACACTAAAACACTAATGATCACAAGACACAAACATAGATAAATATAAGCATAAAATTCGAAAAACAGAAGAATAAAGAACAAGGAAATCAAGGAACGGGTCCACCTTAGTGATGGCGGCTTTTTCTTCCTCTTGAAGATCCTATGGAGTGCTTGAGCTCCTCAATGTCTCTTCCTTGTCTTTGTTGCTCCTTTCTCATGATTCTTTGATCTTCTCTAATTTCATGGAGGATGATGGAGTGTTCTTGATGCTCCACCCTTAGTTGTCCCATGTTGGAACTCAATTCTCCTAGGGAGGTGTTTAGTTGCTCCCAATAGTTTTGTGGAGGAAAGTGCATCCCTTGAGGTATCTCAGGGATCTCATGATGAGTGGGGTCTCTTGTGTGCTCCATCCTCTTCTTAGTGATGGGCTTGTCCTCATTAATAGGGGTGTCTCCCTCTATGTCAACTCCAACTGAATAACAGAGGTGACAAATGAGATGAGGGAAGGCTAACCTTGCCAAGGTAGAGGACTTGTCCGCCACCTTATAGAGTTCTTGGGCTATAACCTCATGAACTTCTATTTCTTCTCCAATCATGATGCTATGAATCATGATAGCCCGGTCTATGGTAACTTCGGACCGGTTGCTAGTGGGAATGATTGAGCATTGGATGAACTCCAACCATCCTCTAGCCACGGGTTTGAGGTCATTCCTTCTCAATTGAACCGGCTTTCCTCTTGAATCTCTCTTCCATTGGGCGCCCTCTTCACATATAATTGTGAGGACTTGGTCCAACCTTTGATCAAAGTTGACCCTTCTAGTGTAAGGATGTTCATCTCCTTGCATCATAGGCAAGTTGAACGCCACCCTCACACTTTCCGGACTAAAATCCAAGTATTTCCCCCGAACCATAGTAAGATAATTCTTTGGATCTGGGTTCACACTTTGATCATGGTTCTTGGTGATCCATGCATTGGCATAGAACTCTTGAACCATCAAGATTCCGACTTGTTGAATGGGGTTGGTAAGAACTTCCCAACCTCTTCTTCGGATCTCATGTCGGATCTCCGGATATTCACCCTTTTTGAGTGAAAAAGGGACCTCAGGGATCACCTTCTTCAAGGCCACAACTTCATAGAAGTGGTCTTAATGCACCCTTGAGATGAATCTCTCCATCTCCCATGACTCGGAGGTAGAAGCTTTTGCCTTCCCTTTCCTCTTTCTAGAGGTTTCTCCGGCCTTGGATGCCATAAATGGTTATGGAAAAACAAAAAGCAATGCTTTTACCACACCAAACTTAAAATGTTTGCTCGTCCTCGAGCAAAAGAAGAAAGAAGAGAGTAGAAGAAGAAGAAATGAGGAAGAAGGGATGGCTTTGTGTTCGGCCAAAGGGGAGAGAAATGGTGTTTAGGATGTGTGAAAATGAAGGAGTGAAGGAGGGTTTATATAGGAGAGGGGGATGGGAGGGTTCGGCTATTTGAGGGTGGGTTTGGGTAGGGAGGTGGTTTGAATTTGAATGGTGAGGTAGGTGGGGTTTTATGAAGGATGGATGTGAGTGGTGAAGAGAAAGATGGGATTTGATAGGTGAAGGGTTTTTGGGGAAAAGGTGTTGAGGTGATTGGTGAATGGGTGAAGAAGAGAGAGAGAGTGGTAGGGTAGGTGGGGATCCTGTGGGGTCCACAGATCCTGAGGTGTCAAGGAAAAGTCATCCCTACACCAAATGGCAAACAAAATCACGTTTTTAGCCATTTCTGGCGTTAAACGCCGGGCTGGTGCCCATTTCTGGCGTTTAACGCCAGCTTCTTGCCCCTTTCTGGCGTTTAACGCCAGTCTGGTGCCCCTTTCTGGCGTTAAACGTCCAGAATGGTGCCAGACTGGGCGTTAAACGCCCAACAGCTAACCTTACTGGCGTTTAAACGCCAGTAGGTGCGTCCTCCAGGGTGTGCTGTTTTTCTTCCTGTTTTTCATTCTGTTTTTGCTTTTTTCATTGATTTTGTGACTTCTCATGATCATCAACCTACAAAAAAGAGAAAATAACAAAATAAAATAGATAAAATATAACATTGGGTTGCCTCCCAACAAGCGCTTCTTTAATGTCAGTAGCTTGACAGAGGACTCTCATGGAGCCTCACAGATACTCAGAGCCATGTTGAAACCTCCCAACACCAAACTTAGAGTTTGAATGTGGGGGTTCAACACCAAACTTAGAGTTTGGTTGTGGCCTCCCAACACCAATCTTAGAGTTTGACTGTGGGGGCTCTGTTTGGCTCTGATTTGAGAGAAGCTCTTCATGCTTCCTCTCCATGGTGACAGAGGGATATCCTTGGGCCTTAAACACCAAGGATTCTTCATTCACTTGAATGATCAACTCTCCTCTATCAACATCAATCACAACCTTTGCTGTGGCTAAGAAGGGTCTGCCAAGGATGATGGATTCATCCATGCACTTCCCAGTCTCTAGGACTATGAAATCAGTAGGGATGTAATGGTCTTCAACTTTAATCAGAACATCCTCTACAAGTCCATGGGCTTGTTTTCTTGAATTGTCTGCCATCTCTAGTGAGATTTTTGCAGCTTGTACCTCAGAGATCCCTAACTTCTCCAGTACAGAGAGAGGCATGAGGTTTACACTTGACCCTAAGTCACACAAGGCCTTCTTGAAGGTCATGGTGCCTATGGTACAAGGTATTGAAAACTTCCCAGGATCCTGTCTCTTTTGAGGCAGTTTCTGCCTAGACAAGTCATCCAGTTCCTTGGTGAGCAAAGGGGATTTATCCTCCCAAGTCTCATTTCCAAATAACTTGTCATTCAGCTTCATGATTGCTCCAAGGTATTTAGCAACTTGCTCTTCAGTGACATACTCATCCTCTTCAGAGGAAGAATACTCATCAGAGCTCATGAATGGCATAAGTAAGTCCAATGGAATCTCTATGGTCTCAGTTTGAGCCTCAGATTCCCATGGTTCCTCATTGGGGAACTCATTGGAGGCCAGTGGATGCCCAGTGAGGCCTTCCTCAGTGGCGTTCACTGCCTCTCCTTCCTCCCAAAATTCAGCCATGTTGATGGCCTTGCACTCTCCTTTTGGATTTTCTTCTATATTGCTTGGGAGAGTACTAGGAGGGAGTTCAGTAATTTTCTTGCTCAGCTGACCCATTTGTGCCTCCAAATTTCTAATGGAGGACCTTGTTTCAGTCATGAAACTTTGAGTGGTTTTGATCAGATCAGAGACCATGGTTGCTAAGTCAGAGGTATTCTGCTTAGAACTCTCTGTCTGTTGCTGAGAAGGTGATGGAAAAGGCTTGCTATTGCTAAACCTGTTTCTTCCACCATTGTTATTGTTGAAACCTTGTTGGGGTCTCTGTTGATCCTTCCATGAGAGATTTGGATGATTTCTCCATGAAGGATTATAGGTGTTTCCATAGGGTTCTCCCATGTAATTCACCTCTTCCATTGAAGGATTCTCAGGATCATAAGCTTCTTCCTCAGATGAAGCTTCCTTAGTACTGCTTGGTGCATTTTGCATTCCAGACAGACTTTGAGAAATCATATTGACTTGTTGAGTCAATATTTTGTTCTGAGCCAATATGGCATTCAGAGTGTCAATCTCAAGAACTCCTTTCTTCTGACTAGTCCCATTGTTCACAGGATTTCTTTCAGAAGTATACATGAATTGGTTATTTGCAACCATTTCAATCAGTTCTTAAGCTTCAGTAGGCGTCTTCTTCAGATGAAGAGATCCTCCAGCAGAGCTATCCAAAGACATCTTGGACAGTTCAGAGAGGCCATCATAGAAAATACCTATGATGCTCCATTCAGAAAGCATGTCAGAGGGACACTTTCTGATTAGTTGTTTGTATCTTTCCCAAGCTTCATAGAGGGATTCTCCTTCCTTCTGTCTGAAGGTTTGGACTTCCACTCTAAGCTTACTCAATTTTTGAGGTGGAAAGAACTTAGCCAAGAAGGCATTGACTAGCTTTTCCCAAGAGTCTAGGCTTTCTTTAGGTTGAGAGTCCAACCATGTCCTAGCTCTGTCTCTTACAGCAAAAGGGAATAGCATAAGTCTGTAGACCTCAGGGTCAACCCCATTAGTCTTGACAGTGTCACAGATTTGCAAGAACTCAGCTAAGAACTGATGAGGATCTTCCAATGGAAGTCCATGGAACTTGCAATTCTGTTGTATTAGAGAAACTAATTTAGGCTTAAGCTCAAAGTTGTTTGCTCTAATGGCAGGGATAGAGATGCTTCTCCCATAGAAGTCGGGAGTAGGTGCAGTAAAGTCACCCAGCACCTTCCTTGCATTGTTGGCATTGTTGTTTTCGGCTGCCATGTGTTCTTCTTCTTTGAAGAATTCGGTCAGGTCCTCTAAAGAGAGTTGTGTTTTGGCTTCTCTTAGCTTTCTCTTCAAAGTCCTTTCAGGTTCAGGATCAGCCTCAACAAGAATGTTTTTGTCTTTGCTCCTGCTCATAAGAAAGAGAAGAGAACAAGAAATGTGGAATCCTCTATGTCACAGTATAGAGATTCCTTGAAGTGTCAGAGGAAAAGAAGAGTAGAAGACAGAAGTAGAAAATTCGAACTTATCAAAGAAGATGGAGTTCGAATTTTGCATTAAGGGATAGTGTTAGTCCATAAATAGAAGGATGTGAAAAGGAGGGAAGTAATTTTCGAAAATTAAGTAAAAGATTTTGAAAACATTTTTGAAAACAATACTTGATTTTCGAAAATGAAAGTGGAAAAGAAATCAAGTGATTTTTTTTTGAAAAGATTTTGAAATTAGAAATCAAAAAGATTTGATTGAAAACTATTTTGAAAAAGATGTGGTTAAGAAAATATGATTGGTTTTAAAAAGATGTGATTGAGAAGATATGATTTGAAAAACATTTTTTAAAAAAAAAGATTTGATTTTGAAAATTAAAAACTTGACCAACAAGAAAAGATATGATTCAAACATTAAACCTTTCTCAACAGAAAAGGCAACATACTTGAAATGTTGAATCAAATCATTAATTGATAGTAAGTATCTTTGAAAATAGAAAGAAATTGATTTCGAAAAAGATTTGATTGAAAAATTGATTTGAAAAAAGATTTGATTTTGAAAATCTTTGAAAACTTGAAAAAAATTTGATTTGAAAACAAAATCTTTCCCCTTTAGCCATCCTGGCGTTAAACGCCCAGAATGGTGCACATTCTGGCGTTTAACGCCCAAAACTATACCCTTTTGGGCGTTAAACACCCAACCAGGTACCCTGGCTGGCGTTTAAACGCCAGTCTGTCTTTCTTCACTGGGTGTTTTGAACGCCCAGCTTTTTCTGTGCAATTCCTCTGCTGAATGTTCTGAATCTTCAATTCTCTGTATTATTGACTTGAAAAGACACAAATTACAAATATTTTTGGATTTTTAATAATAAGGATAAATCAAAATGCAACAAGAATCAAATAACAATGCATGCAAGACACCAAACTTAGCAGTTTGTATACTACTGACACTAATGAGAATGCATATGAGACACATAAAACACTCAAGTCAAGAGAATTTAAAGATCAGAGCACGAAAATCATCAAGAATTACTTGAAGATCCTTAAGACATATGAATGAATGCATGCAGTTGACACCATACTTAAGATGAGACACTAGACTCAAACAAGAAATTTTTGGATTTTATGATTTTTTTTTTATTTTTTTGTGTTTTTCGAAAATTAAGTGGAAAAAGATATCAAAATTCTTAATGAGAATCCCAGGAATCATGCAATGTTAGTCTAAAGCTTCAGTCTAAAGGAATTAGACATGGTCAGCCAAGCTTCAGCAGAACATTGCATTCAAGAGCTAAATTGATGAAGATCAATCAGCTTTGGTGATGATAAGAACATCACCTTGAAACACTAGAATTCATTCTTAAGAACTCTGAAGAAAAAAATACCTAATCTAAGCAACAAGATGAACCGTTAGTTGTCCAAACTCAACAATCCCCGGCAACGGCGCCAAAAACTTGGTGCACGAAATTGTGATCAATACTTTTCACAACTCAAATAATCCCCGGTAATGAATCCAAAAACTTGGTGTTCAATACCATGGCATAAACACAACTTCGCACAACTAACCAGCAAGTGTACTGGGTCGTCCAAGTAATAAACCTTACGCGAGTAAGGGTCGATCCCACAGAGATTGTTGGTATGAAGCAAGCTATGGTCATCTTGTAAATCTTAGTCAGGCAAACTCAATTGGATATGGTGATGAACGAAATAAACATAAAGATAAAGATAGAGGTACTTATGTAATTCATTGGTAGGAACTTCAGATAAGCGCATGAAGATGCCTTCCCTTCCGTCTCTCTGCTTTCCTACTGTCTTCATCCAATCCTTCTTACTCCTTTCCATGGCAAGCTTATGTAGGGTTTCACCGTTGTCAGTGGCTACCTCCCATCCTCTCAGTGAAAATGTTCCTATGCTCTGTCACAGCATATGGCTAATCAGCTGTCGGTTCTCGGTCAGGCCGGAATAGAATCCAGCGATTCTTTTGCGTCTGTCACTAACGCCCCGCCTGCTAGGAGTTTGAAGCACGTCACAGTCATTCAATCATCGAATCCTACTCAGAATACCACAGACAAGGTTAGACCTTCCGGATTCTCTTGAATGCCGCCATCAGTTCTAGCCTATACCACGAAGACTCTGATCTCACGGAATGGTTGGCTCGGTTGTCAGGCGAGCACTCGGTTGTCAGGCGATCAACCATGCATCGTGCAATCAGGAATCCAAGAGATATTCACCCAATCGAAGGTAGAACGGAGGTGGTTGTCAGTCACACGTTCATAGGTGAGAATGATGATGAGTGTCACGGATCATCACATTCATCAAGTTGAAGAACAAGTGATATCTTAGAACAAGAACAAGCGGAATTGAATGGAAGAACAATAGTAATTGCATTAATACTCGAGGTACAGCAGAGCTCCACACCTTAATCTATGGTGTGTAGAAGCTCCACCGTTGAAAATACATAAGAACAAGGTCTAGGCATGGCCGAATGGCCAGCCTCCCAATGATCTAAGATAGCATAAAAATGAAGATAGCTACCAAAGTCTACAAATACAATGGTAAAAGGTCCTACTTATAGAGAACTAGTAGCCTAAGGTTTACAGAAATGAGTAAATGACATAAAAATCCACTTCCGGGCCCACTTGGTGTGTGTTTGGGCTGAGCAATAAAGCATTTTCGTGTAGAGACTCTTCTTGGAGTTAAACGCCAGCTTTAGTGCCAGTTTGGGCGTTTAACTCCCATTTGGGTGCCAGTTCCGGCGTTTAACGCTGGAAATCTTGAAGGTGACTTTGAACGCCGGTTTGGGCCATCAAATCTTGGGCAAAGTATGGACTATCATATATTGCTGGAAAGCCCAGGATGTCTACTTTCCAACGCCGTTGAGAGCGCGCCAATTGGGCTTCTGTAGCTCCAGAAAATCCACTTCGAGTGCAGGGAGGTCAGAATCCAACAGCATCTGCAGTCCTTTTTAGTCTCTGAATCAGATTTTTGCTCAGGTCCCTCAATTTCAGCCAGAAAATACCTGAAATCACAGAAAAACACACGAACTCATAGTAAAGTCCAGAAAAGTGAATTTTAACTAAAAACTAATGAAAACATACTAAAAACTAACTAGATCATACTAAAAACATACTAAAAACAATGCCAAAAAGCGTATAAATTATCCGCTCATCATTTTCGTTCTCTCGTGGCAGTTCTGTCTGCGTTCTTTCGTGGTAGTTCCACCTGCGTTCTCTCGTGGTAGTTCCACCTGTGTTTTCTCGTGGCAGTTTCATCTGTGTTCTCTCGTGGCAGTTCTGTCTGATTTTTCGTGGCAGTTCCGTCTGCATTTCGTCTATGTTTCATTGTGGTAGTTGTTTCTTTTCGGCAGTTCCGTCTGCACTTCCTTCAGATAGCGGCAATTTTGTCTGCGCTTCCTTCAGACAAGCGGCAATTTTATATGCGCTTCCTTCAAACTCACGGCAGTTTCGTCTGCACTTCCTTCAGACTAGCAGCAGTGCCATCTGCGCTTCCTTCAGACTAGCGGCAGTTTCATCTGCGCTTCCTTTCGGCAGTTCCATCTGCACCCGTTTTATCAGTTTATGTAGTTTTTTTTCTTTATTTTGTTGTTTTAAATAAGTTCAAACTCAAGTTGTAACTTGAGTTTGAGGAGGGATGTTAGAATACAATTAGGATCAATTAGGATCAATTAGTATTATTTAGTATATCTGAATATTTATTATAGGAGATTACGTCTTTATTATTACGATTCTCTTAGTACCTATAAATACCCTTTTATATTGTATCATTCCAAACAACTTGAATAGACAGCTTGAATACATTCAATAATACATATATCCTTTTTCCAGTTTAGTCTCTTATTTCTAACATATACATCTAGACATTTTATTGAATTCTTAACTCTAGAAGGCATACATCATTTTTATACCCTTATACACATGCTAAATGAATATAATGGATTGGCTGAGAGAAAGCATAGGCATTTGGTAGAGATGAGTCTAGCTATGCTCTTTGTAGCCACCATGCCTTTGACTTATTTGGATAAGGTAATGATTTTTGCTAATCTTTTTATTAATAGACTCCCATATGCTAGTTTATCAAATAAATTCCCATTTGAGTTACTCTTCTCTAATACCATATTATCATATACTTAAAAATTTTTGTTGTGCTTACTATCTTTCATGTAGGCCTTACAGTAAAAGTAAGCTTGAACAAAGGTGACATAAATGTATTTTTATTAGATACTCACTAGATTATATGGGCTACAAATGCTTATCTCCAAATGGTAAAATTTATGCTTCTAGAGATGTACAATTTGATGAAAATGATTTCTCTTATTTGCAATTGTTTAATTCCTCTTCTAATAATGCTGCAATTGCATCTGATTTGGTGACTCATGATGATGCTCCATTATTCTCTACAACACTTCGCAACTCGCAAGATCTTTTAACAAAACAACAAACTGATATTATTTCTTCATCTAAAAGTAATTCTAATTCTAACTTCACAAATAGTGATATATTACAACATGAGTCTCATGGGAGTACACAAGACATTATTAATCCACCATCATCCAATATTATCAGGTATAAAAATTCATCAACCCTATTATCCTTTATATTAGACATCACCACTCTACCTAATTTTCACTGTATGTTCACAAGGTCCAAAAGACCAAAACCAATTCAACCAAACCAAAAGTCCTTCTTTTTATTTTAAAAACTAGTGATATCGATGAAATACCACCTAAGACAGCTACTATTGCTCTTAAAATCCCACATTAGCATTGTTCTGAAAATTGAACTAGACCGGTGGATTCAACCGGATTAATCAAGAATTGATTATCAGACGAGTTAGGTTGACCATATAAATCTGTTTATAAAAAACCGGTCAGAGAAACGGTTGAATTGGTAGTTAACCGGTAAACTAATTGAACCGACCGATTTTTTAGAAAGTTTTCGGTTTGGCTACAAATTTCAAAATGGCACCGTTTTACATTAAAAAAAAAAAAGAAAAACCCTAAATCAACTACCCATTACCCCAAGTCGCCAATGCCCAGCAGCCCCCATTCCTCTCTGAAATTAGAAGAAAAGCTCAACTCCTCAATCCCTAGCCACCCATTGACCCAGCTCCGCCGTCCACAGCCACCGCAGCCCCACAGCCACGTCAACCACAGCAGCCACCTCAACCCCGAAGTCTCATTGCATGTACATGCATCGCGTGTGGAAGCTCGGTGCCGTCGCAGGAGCTTGACGTTGTCTCCTCTGTTCGAGAGCGCTCTCTCCGTGTTCACCGTGCCTCCGTCACTGTCAAGCACTTCTTCGTGCTTCCCTCGCCGCCCGACATCTCTGTTCATTCTATCTTCATCCGATAGTTGGAACCTTCCCTCGCCGCTGACATCTCTGTTCATTCTGTTTATTCTTCAGGTAGGTATTCTCCTTTTCTCCATTTTGTAGTATTTATTTATTTATTTATTTGTGTATTCTAGCCTGAGTTTTGCGTTGTTCATTCTTGTGATTACTGGTTCTAAAATTTCTGATTTGTTCATGATTTTTGGTTCTGAATATCTTATCTTCTGTGACTAGGAATAATTTATTTTGGTTAATTACTTAATTTTGTTCATGATTTTTGTTATCTAAATTTTGAATTTTGTTTGCTTTGACTTGGAATAATTTTGTAGTATTTATTTGTGTATTCTAGCCTGAGTTTTGTGATGTTCATTCTTGTGATTACTGGTTCTGAAATTTCTGATTTGTTCATGCTTTTTGGTTCTGAATATCTTATCTTCTGTGACTAGGAAGTAGGAATCATTTAGTTTGGTTAATTACTTAATTTTGTTCATGATTTTTGTTAGTTGGATTTTAAATTTTGTTTGCTATGACTTAGAATAATTTTATTTGGTGAGTTAATTTTGTTTGCTTGTGTTAATTTTGTTAATAATTATGTCAAATTTGTTTGCTGAATTATTTTTTTATGGTTGTTTTTGTTGTATATTAAAAAGATGGAACAATCATAAAGTGATCAACCGCCACAAGACAATGCTGTCAATGCTGTTTAAGAATCCCAAACTAGTTCTTCTCGAAAAAAATCTGATCTAGCTTGGCAATATTTTACTGTGATAAGGAAAATCTGATGAGTTGTGTCTTTGATTAGTTGAAAACTCGTTTGTTAATATTTCTTTTAAAAGTAGAACATTATGTGTTTGTCACTGTGTTTGGTTGTTTTTAGTTATGAACTTTGATGTTTGAAGTTGTATGTGAGCATCTAATATTAAATTATGAATAATTTATGATGTGAAATTGTGAAATTTTGAATTTTATTAAGTTAGAAATGATTAAATTTATATATTTAAAATTATATATAGGTTTTTTGATAATTTTATTTAAGTTTAAATAAATCGATTGAACCTTGGTTGAACCAATAAACCATTGAACCAGTAACTTTACCGGTTTATTGACCGGTCTAGTTCTCGCAACCTTGCACATTAGCATAATATCATAAAGGAAAAATATCAAGCACTAATGAAAACCAAGAGAATTAAAGTAGATAAATATTAAAGGACCATCAGAATTTATTATTTTTGGTCATTATTTAGTCATTAGTTCAATTTTTTTAGTGTAGTTATTTTAGTTTAGTAATGTAACAACATACTTTATCTAACTGGTTGGTTTGATTATTTTTCCTTCCTCCCCCCACAAAATGACGTGGTTTTGGTGGTTTATTTAAAAAATTAACCTAACCCTCGAAGTGCCCTCCATGGCTCCATGAGTGAAGTGAAGCTTGCTCTCTCTCTAAATCTCACATCCTCACTCAGCCTCCGCAGAGCTGCAGAGGTACTCTCTCTCTCTCACACTCACGATTCCGGTTCCTTTGCCTCCTTGTCGCCTCAGTCTCCTCGTCGCTGCGTCGTCGTCTCGCCTCAGCTTGATTTTTCTCCTCTCGCTGGCCGCGTCACCGTGCCACACGCGTCTTCCTTTGTATCACCGCGCCACACGCGTCTTCCTTAGTGTCATCGTGTCGCTCGCGTCTTCTGGCTGTGCTTACACTTTTCCGCCGGCCGTATCTCGGTTCTCTGTCTCCCTCTTCTCTGCATGCAATCAAGGTGAGTTTTTTCAATTTTTTAGTTATTCAATCATTAATTTTTAATGATTTAGCCGTTTGGGTGATTGTTGCTGCTGATCCTGGTTTGATGCAGTTGCAATGGTTATCTTTTGCTGATTTTGACCATCTCTACCTCGTGCCTCTTCTGGCTTTGGTTCTGTGATCGGAATACTGTGACATCTTATTGGAACACTGAGCTTTGGTTCTGTTTCTGGACTTTTACAGAGTGAGCTTTTATTTTTCAATGTAGTGTAGAATAGATAAATAGATGTTAATTGGAATTTGTATTTGTATAGAATGACACTTGATAGCAAATTTGAAAGCAATTGGAATTTGTGTATAATTGTTGCTATTGTTTTAATGTAAGTTTAAGATAGATATTTAATACTAATTGAAATTTGTAGAGAATTAATTGTTGCAGTTGATTGTTACTATTTAATACTTGATTATTGCTGTTTTAATATAGGTTTAATCCTTGATTGATACTGTTTTAATTTAGGTTTTAATATTTGATTGTTATTCTTATTTAATTGTTTCAATGTAGGTTTAATGCAAATTGAAATTTTTCTATTAGGTATTTTTAGAAAGGGTTTAGCTAACACTTGTCCTAACCGCACATGATAAGCTTACCACTAGTAGAAAGTTTTAAATATTTTCATTTAATGAATGCAAAACAAATGTATTAGAAACTTAAATTTTGTATGTTTTAAATGAAAACTTTCTTATTTTGTAATCTTAACATGTGCCCTTAGGGCACATGATAGATAAACCCTTTTAGAAATTGATAATTGATTGTAGTCATGTATTTTATATCAATTTAGGTTTAATACTCGTTAATTGATTATCTTATATTTTTTATTTATGTTGGACTGGTTTTATTGGTTCAACCAATGATCCATTGGTTGAACTAATAGATCAGTATACTAGGACCGATTTGATTACCGGTTTGGTTCTGACAACTAACTGTTTCTCACTTCACTGCTTAGTTGCAGGAAGAACACAAAGGTTTCACAGATTCAAAACACCAAAGATTTCCATAAAATAAAAATAAAACATTTTTAATCAACCTTTAGTTTTGATCGAATCTGTGATGCAACTTTTCTTGCATCATCAATGGGTTACCAATGCGTTCGGTGTAGCTTCCCAATTAAATCACTCTACGTTCAGTATTCCCCCGACAACATTCAATTGATGAAATGCATAAAGTTTTGCTTTTTCAATCACTTTTTTGTTAATTACCTTTTTCTCTTCATTTTCATTTCAATTACTTAGAATTAGTGATGAGCGGGTAATTTATACGCTTTTTGGCATTGTTTTTAGGTAGTTTTTAGTAAGTTCAAGCTACTTTTAGGGATGTTTTCATTAGTTTTTATGCTAAATTCACATTTCTGGACTTTACTATGAGTTTGTGTATTTTTCTGTAATTTCAGGTAATTTCTGGTTGAAATTGATGGACTTGAGCAAAACTCTGATAGGAGGCTGACAAAGGACTGCTGATGCTGTTGGAATCTGACCTCCCTGCACTCGAAATGGATTTTCTGGAGTTACAAAACTCCAAATGGCGCGCTCTCAACGGCGTTGGAAAGTAGACATCCAGAGATTTCCAGCAATATATAATAGTCCATACTTTATTTGGGAATTGACGACGTAAAGTGGCGCTCAACGCCAAGTACATGCTGCTGTCTGGAGTTAAACGCCAGAAACACGTCACGACCCGGAGTTGAACGCCCAAAACACGTCATAACTTGGCGTTCAACTCCAATAAAAGCCTCAGCTCGTGGATAGATCAAGCTCAGCCCAAACATACACCAAGTGGGCCCCAGAAGTAGATTTATGCATCAATTACTTACTCATGTAAACCCTAGTAGCTAGTCTAGTATAAATAGGTTAATTTACTATTATATTAGACATCTTTTGATCACTTTAGATCTTAGGATAATCTTGGGATGATTAGTTCTCAGATCTTGGGGGCTGGCCATTCGGCCATGCCTGAACCTTTCACTTATGTATTTTCAACGGTGGAGTTTCTACACACCATAGATTAAGGGTGTGGAGCTCTGCTGTACCTCAAGTTTCAATACAATTACTATTATCTTTTATTCAATTCTCTTTTATTCTTATTCCAAGATATACGTTGCACTTCAACTTGATGAATGTGATGATTCGTGACACTCATCATCATTCTCACCTATGAACGCGCGTGACTGACAACCACTTCCGTTCTACCTTAGGCCGGGCGCATATCTCTTAGATTCCCCCAATAGAATCTTCGTGGTATAAGCTAGATAGATGGCGGCATTCATGGGAATCCGGAAAGTTTAACCTTGTCTGTGGTATTCCGAGTAGGATTCCGGGAATCTGGAAAGTCTAACCTTGTCTGTGGTATTTCGAGTAAGATTCCGGTATTGAATGACTATGACGAGCTTCAAACTCCTGAAGGCTGGGCGTTAGTGACAGACGCAAAAAAATCAATGGATTCTATTCCAACCTGATTGAGAACCGACAGATGATTAGCCGTGCTGTGACAGAGCATTTGGACCATTTTCACTGAGAGGATGGGATGTAGCCATTGTCAAGGGTGATGCCTCCAGACGATTAGCCATGCAGTGACAGCGCATAGGACCATTTTCCTGAGAGGATGAAAAGTAGCCATTGACGATGGTGATGCCCTACATACAGCTTGCCATGGAAAGGAGTAGAAAGGATTTGATGAATGTAATAAGAAAGTAGAGATTCGAGGAGAGCACAGCATCTCCATACGCCTATCTGAAATTCCCACTATTGATTTACATAAGTATTTCTATCCTATTTTATTTTCTTTTTATTATTAATTTTCGAAATCCATAATCATTTAATCTGCCTAACTGAGATTTACAAGGTGACCATAGCTTGCTTCATACCAACAATCTCTGTGGGATTGACCCTTACTCACGTAAGGTATTACTTGGATGACCCAATACACTTGCTGGTTAAGTTGAACGGAGTTGTGAGCTTCTCTAACAGTGCCTGTAACTCTTTTGGTCCAACAACAACACTAAGCTGTTGGTACCATTACCAGGGATTATTAAAGATCCCAGTTCATCATACCATGATCTCTTTGGGGTATTTTTGATTTCATACAAATACAAAGAGACCAATTTTGAGGATCACAATTTCGTCCACCAAGTTTTTGGCGCCGTTGCCGGGGATTGTTCGAGTATGGACAATTGACGGTTCATCTTGTTGTTCAGATTAGGTAATTTTCTTTTCAAAAACTTTTTCAAAAAATTTTCTTTTCTTTTTCGTTTTTCTAATAATGTTTTTCGAAAAAAATTAAATAAAATACAAAAAAATCATAAAATCATAAAAACCAAAAATATTTTGTGTTTCTTGTTTGAGTCTTGAGTCAATTTTTAAGTTTGGTGTCAATTGCATGCTTTAAAAATTTTTCTTGCATTTTTCGAAAATTTCATACATTCATAGTGTTCTTCATGATCTTCAAGTTGTTCTTGATAAGTCCTCTTGTTTGATCTTGATGTTTTCTTGTTTTGTGTTGTTTGTTGTTTTTCATATGCATTTTTTTGTTTGTTAGAGTCCATGCATTAAAGATTTCTAAGTTTGGTGTCTTGCATGTTTTCTTTGCATCAAAATTTTTTTCAAAAATATGTTCTTGATGTTCATCATGATCTTCAAAGTGTTCTTGGTGTTCATCTTGACATTCATAGTGTTCTTGCATGCATCTTGTGTTTTGATCCAAAATTTTTATGTTTTGGGTCATGTTTGTGTTTTTCTCTCTCATAATTAAAAATTCAAAAATCAAAAATATATCTTTTCCTTTTTTCTCTCCAAATTTTCGAAAATTTGAGTTGACTTAGTCAAAAATTTTTAAAATTAGTTGTTTCTTACAAGTCAAGTCAAATTTTCAATTTTAAAAATCTTATCTTTTCAAAATCTTTTTCAAAAATCATATCTTTTTCATTTTTTTCTATTTTTCGAAAATTCTAAAAATCTTTTCTAAAATTACTTTCAAAATCTTTTCCTTATCTTTATATCAAATTTTCAAAAACTCACTAACAATTAATGTGATTGATTCAAAAATTTGAAGTTTGTTACTTTCTTGTTAAGAAAGGTTCAATCTTTAAGTTCTAGAATCTTATCTTGTAGTTTCTTGTTAGTGAAGTAAGTAATTTTAAAATTTTTGAATTAAATCTTTTTATCTTTTATCTTATCTTTTTCAAAAATTTTATCTTTTTCAAAATTTGATTTTAAAATATCTTATCTAACTTCTTATCTTCTTATCTTTTCAAATTTGATTTTAATATCTTTTTCAACTAACTAATTAACTTTTTGTTGTTTCTTATCTTTTTCAAAACCACCTAACTACTTTTCCCTCTCTAATTTTCGAAAACATCTCACTCTTTTTCAAAAATTCTTTCTAATTAACTAATTGATTTAAATTTTAATCTTATCTTATCTTTAATTTTCGAAAATCATTAACCTCTTTTTCAAAATTATTTTCGAAATTCTCCCTCTCTTTTCTTATTCTATTTAACTATTTATTTACTAACACTTCTCTTCACCTCTCTTCATCTAAAAATCCGAACCTATTCCCCTTCACTTTTCTCCCCTTTCTTCTTCTACTAACATAAAGGAATCTCTATACTGTGACATAGAGGATTCCTCTTCTTTCCTTGTTTTCTCCTCTTTCATATGAGCAGGAACAAGGACAAAAGCACTCTTGTTGAAGCTGATCCTGAACCTGAAAGGACTTTGAAGAGGAAACTAAGAGAAGCTAAATTACAACAATCCAGAAGTAACCTTTCAGAAAATTTCGAACAAGAGAAGGAGATGGCAGCCAAACCCAATAATGATAATGCAAGAAGGATGCTTGGTGACTTCACCAAGCCCACGTCCAAATTTGATGGAAGAAGCATCTCCATTCCTGCCATTGGAGCTAATAATTTTGAGCTTAAGCCTCAGCTAGTTGCCTTAATGCAACAAAACTGCAAGTTCTATGGACTTCTATCTGAAGATCCTTATCAGTTTTTAACTGAGTTCTTGCAGATTTATGAGACTGTTAAGACGAATGGAGTAGATCCTGAAGTCTACAGGCTCATGCTTTTCCCTTTTACTGTAAGAGACAGAGCTAGAATATGGTTGGATTCACAACCTAAGGATAGCCTGGACTCCTGGGAGAAGCTGGTCACGACTTTCTTGGATAAATTCTTTCCTCCTCAAAAGCTGAGCAAGCTTAGAGTGGATGTTCAGACCTTCAAACAAAAAGAAGGTGAATCCCTCTATGAAGCTTGGGAAAGATACAAGCAGCTGACCAAAAGGTGTCCATCTGACATGTTTTCAGAATGGACCATACTATATATATTCTATTATGGTCTATCTGAATTTTTGAAAATGTCATTGGACCATTCTGCAGGTGGATCCATTCACCTAAAGAAAACACCTGCAGAAGCTCAAGAGCTTATTGACATGGTTGCAAATAACCAATTCATGTACACTTCTGAGAGGAATTCCAGTAATAATAGGATGCCTCAAAGGAAGGGAGTTCTTGAGATTGATGCTCTGAATGCCATATTGGCTCAGAACAAAGTGTTGACTCAGCAAGTCAACATGATCTCTCAAAGTCTGAATGGATGGCAAAATGCATCCAACAGTACTAAAGAGGCAGCTTCTGAAGAAGCTTATGATCCTGAGAACCCTGCAATAGCAGAGGTAAATTACATGGGTGAACCTTATGGAAACACCTATAATTCATCATGGAGAAATCATCCAAATTTCTCATGGAAGGATCAACAAAAGCCTCAACAAGGCTTTAACAATGGTGGACGCAATAGGCTGAGCAATAGCAAGCCTTTTCCATCATCTTCTCAGCAACAGACAGAAAATTCTGAACAAAATACTTCTAATTTAGCCAATTTAGTCTCTGATCTGTCAAAGACCACTTTCAGTTTCATGAGTGAAACAAGATTCTCCATCAAAAATCTGGAGGCACAAGTGGGCCAGCTGAGTAAGAAAGTCATTGAAACTCCTCCCAGTATTCTCCCAAGCAATACAGAAGAGAATCCAAAAGGAGAGTGCAAGGCCATTGATGTAATCAATATAGCCGAATGCACAAGGGAGGAGGAGGACGAAAATCCTAGTGAGGAAGACCTCCTGGGACGTCTCTCAAGCAAGAAGGAGTTTTCTATTAAGGATCCAAAGGAATCTGAGGCTCATATAGAGACCATAGAGATTCCCTTAAATCTCCTTCTGCCATTCATGAGCTCTGAAGACTATTCTTCCTCTGAGGAGGATGAAGATGTGACTGGAGAGCAAGTTGCTCAATATTTAGGAGCTATCATGAAGCTGAATGCCAAGTTGTTTGGTAATGAGACTTGGGAAAGTGAACCTCCCTTGCTCATTAGTGAACTAGATACCTGGATTCAGCAAATTTTACCTCAAAAGAAACAAGATCCTGGCAAGTTCTTAATACCTTGTACCATAGGCACCATGACCTTTGAAAAAGCTCTATGTGATCTGGGGTCAGGGATAAATCTTATGCCACTCTCTGTAATGGAGAAGCTGTGGATCATTGAGGTACAACCTGCCTTGTTCTCATTACAATTGGCAGACAAGTCATTGAGACAAGCTTATGGAATAGTAGAGGACGTGTTAGTAAAGGTTGAAGGCCTTTACATCCCTGCTAATTTCATAATCTTAGACACTAGGAAGGAAGAGGATGAGTGTATCATCCTTGGAAGACCTTTCCTAGCCACAGCAGGAGCTGTGATAGATGTCAACAGAGGTGAATTAGTCCTTCAATTGAATGGGGACTACCTTGTGTTTAAGGCACATGGCCATCCCTCTGTGATAAAGGAGAGTAAGCATGAAGAGCTTCTCTCAGTTCAGAGTCAAGAAGAGCCCCCACAGTCAAACTCTAAGTTTGGTGTTGGGAGGCCACAACCAAACTTTAAGTTTGGTGTTAAGACCCCATATCCAAACTCTAAGTTTGGTGTTGGGACTATACAACATTGACCTGATCACCTTTGTGGCTCCATGAGAGCACAATGTCAAGCTATTGACATTAAAGAAGCACTTGTTGGGAGGCAACCCAATTTTATTTATCTAATTTTTATTTTATTTTATTTTATTGTTATTTTGTGTTAGGTACATGATCATGAGGAGTCACGAAAAAATCATAAAAATTAAAAACAGAATCAAAAACAGCAGAAAAATCACACCCTGGAGGAAAGGCAGACTGGCGTTCAACGCCAGTAAGAAGCATCTGGCTGGCGTTCAACGCCAGAACAGAGCATGAATCTGGCGCTGAACGCCAGAAACAAGCAACATTCTGGCGTTTGAACGCCAGGAATGTGCCTTGAGAAAAGCTGGCGCTGAATGCCAGTAACAAGCATGGAACTGGCGTTCAACGCCAGAAACATGCTACACATGGGCGTTGAACGCCCAGAACAGGGTTCACATGGGCGTTACGCCCAGAACGTGCATCACCTCGGTGTTTAAACGCCAGAATGGTATGCAAAGGCATTGTACATGCCTATTTGGTGCAGGGATGTAATTCCTTGACACCTCAGGATCTGTGGACCCCACAAGATCATCTCAGGATCTGTAGACCCCACAGGATCACTTCAGGATCTGTGGACCCCATAGGATCCCCACCTAACATATTCCCACCTTACCTCCTAATCCTATTTCACTCTTCCCCATGTCACACTTCCCATCAACTTCCCAATTACCCCCTTCACCACTCACATCCACCCACTCTTCCCCAAAAACCCCACCTACCTTCAAAATTCAAAAACACTTTCCCACCCAAACCCACCCTAATGGCCGAACCTACCCTCTCCTATTTTCCTATATATACCCTTCCATTCTACTTCATTTTCACACAACACAAACCCCCTCTTCTATACCTTGGCCGAAACCTACACTCCCCCTTCTCCTCCATATTTTCTTCTTCTTCTTCTTCTCTTCTTTCTTCTATTGCTCGAGGGCGAGCAATATTTTAAGTTTGGTGTGGTCAAAGCATAAACTTTTTTGTTTTCCATTACCATCAATGGCACCTAAGGCCGGAGAATCCTCTAGAAAAGGAAATGGGAAGACAAAAGCTTCCACCTCCGAGTCATGGGAGATGGAAAGATTCATCTCCAAAAGCCATCAAGACCACTTCTATGATGTGGCAAAGAAGAAGGTGATCCCTGAGGTCCCTTTCAAGCTCAAGAAAAATGAGTATCCGGAGATCCGACATGAGATCCGAAGAAGAGGTTGGGAAGTCCTAACCAACCCCATGCAACAAGTCAGAATCTTAATGGTTCAAGAGTTCTATGCCAATGCATGGATCACTAGGAACCATGATCAAAGTATGAACCCGAATCCAAAGAATTATCTCACAATGGTTCGGGGGAAATACTTAGATTTTAGTCCGGAGAATGTGAGGTTGGCGTTCCAGTTGCCCATGATGCAAGGAGATCTACGCCCTTACACTAGAAAGGTCAACTTTAATCAAAGGTTGGACCAAGTCCCAATGGACATATGTGTGGAAGGAGCTCAATGGAAAAGAGACTCCAAAGGCAAGCCAGTTCAACTAAGAAGACTGGACCTCAAGCCTGTGGCTAGAGGATGGTTGGAGTTCATTCAACGCTCCATCATTCCCACTAGCAACCGATCTGAAGTTACTATGGATCGGGCCATCATGATTCATAGCATCATGATTGGAGAGGAAGTAGAAGTTCATGAAGTCATCTCCAATGAATTCTACAAAATAGCCAAAAAGTCCTCCACCATGGCAAGGCTAGCTTTTCCTCACCTTATTTGCCATCTATGTTACTCAGCTGGAGTTATCATAGAAGGAGACATCCCCATTGAAGAGGATAAGCCCATCACCAAGAAGAGGATGGAGCAAGCAAGAGAGACCCTCCACGGATCTCTCTTCAATTTCAACCAAAAATTACCTGAAATCATCATAAAACACAACAATTCAAAGTAGAATCCAAAAATGTGAATTTTGTATTAAAACCTATAAAAACATAATAAAACTTAAACTAAACATAACTAAAACACTATGAAAATGATGCCAAAAAGCGTATAAAATATCCGCTCATCAGAACACCAAACTTAAACTGTTGCTTGTCCCCAAGCAAGCCAAAATAAATTAGGATCATAAAGAAGAGAAGGATACAATAAATCTCAGAGTTTTCAATAAAGCTCAGTTCCAATTAATGAGCGGGGCTAGTAATTATTTACTTCTGAACAGTTTTGACATCTCACTATCCTTTGAAACTCAGAAGTGTTGGTGTCTTTAGAAACTCAGAATCCAGATGATATTATTGACTCTTTTAGTTTTGTTCTTTTTTATTCTTGAACACAGCTTCTTTTTTAGCCTAGTTGTGACCCTAAGCGATTTTTTTTCTAGTATTACCACCGGATACATAAACGCCACAAGCACTTGACTGGGTGAACCCAATTGGATTAAGATTCAGCTTTGCTAGAGTCCCCAGGTAGTGGTACCTAGAGTTCTTAGGCACACTCTTTTGCTTTGGATCACGACTCTAACTGCTCAGTCTCAAGCTTTTCACTTAACACCTTCACACCACAAACATTTAGTTAGGGGAAGGAGCTCATTTGAACTTTTTAGGCCAATATTTTGTTTCTTTTAAGCCCTCCTAACCATTGATACCCAAAGCCTTGGATCCTTGTGTTACTTTTTCTTTTCTGCCTATGTTACACTTGCGGTACATAGCCGGTCCCAAGCCCGGATAAAGGAGGAGGGTTGTGTTAGGTCTTCGACAACCAACATAAAAATATAGTCCAACCCCATGACATGAATCAAAGACATTATTGCGCTAAAGTTAGGTCGTTGCCCGGAAGCAACGCGTTGTATGGCTCGAGTACAGTGTCAAATGAGCAAGAGCTGCTGCATCGGTGCCCGGATGTAGTGTTAAATGAGCAACGGTTCTCACGTTTTTTTGGACGGACGAAGGTAAATAAGCTAGTTCACAAAGTAAAAGGTAAAGGTTGGAGCGATAGAAGGTTGAGATTTGGAACATGGAACATAGACACTCTAACAAAAAAGTCCATGGAGGTGGTGGACACCATGAAAAGGAGGAAGATTAACCTTATGTGCCTACAAGAAACAAAATGGGTTAGTGCGAAGGCTAGGGAGTTGGATACTTCTGGTTTCAAACTTTGGTATATAGGAAAGCTAAAGAATAGGAATGGGATTGGAATAATTATGGATAAGCAGTGGAAGAAGGACGTAGTGGTTGTCAAGAGGGTGGGAGATCGGATCATCTCTATCAAACTTGTGGTGGAGGGAGGTGCTTTCCATGTGATTAGCGCCTATGCACCGCAAGTGGGTTCGGACGAATAACATAAGATAAGATTTTGGGAGGATCTAGAGAGTTTGGTTCAAGACATTCCTTTGGTAGATAAGATTTTCTTAGGAGGAGATTTAAATGGCCATGTTGGGAGAGAAGTGACTGGATATGAGAGTATTCACGGAGGCTATGGTTTCGGGGTGATCAATGCCGAGGGTAAAACTATTTTGAACTTTTCCTCAACCTTTGATCTTCTCGTCACAAATACATGTTTTACAAAGAGAGACAAACATCTTATAACCTATAAGAGTGGCATAACAAGCTCTCAAATTGACTTCTTTTTGTTGAGGAGAGTCGACCCGAAATTTTGTATTAATTATAAAATTATTTCGGGAGAGTGTTTGACAACACAACATAGGGTGCTCGTCATGGATTTTTGCGTTGAGCAAAAGAGGAAAAGACATCATACGAAGAACCCAAGGACGAGGTGGTGGCGGATGAAAGGTGAGAAACAAAGAAGCTTCCTAAGACGTGTAGGAGAAGAGGCAAAGTGGGATGAGAATGGAAGCACGGAAGAGATGTGGAGGGAGATGGCATAAGTTATTAGAAGAACAGCAAAAGAAAGCTTTGGTGAATCTAAAGGAATAGCACCAAGAGACAAAGAGTCCTGGTGGTGGAATGCAAGTGTACAAGATAAGATAAAGATAAAAAGAGAGTGCTTTAAAGAGTGATCTTTATGCCGTAATGCAGATAACTGGAAAAAATATAAAATGGCTAAGAAAGAGACAAAAGTGGCTGTAAGTGAAGCAAGAACACAAGCATATGAGGGTCTCTACCAATCTTTGGGTACAAAAGAAGGAGAAAAAGATATATATATATATATATATATATATATATATATATATATATATATAATCGCAAAGAGCTGTGAAAAAAGAACGAGAGATTTGGATCAGGTTAAGTGCATAAAGGATAAGGATGGAGAGGTGTTGGCTCAAGAGGAGAAGATTAATGAAAGGTGGAAGACCTACTTCTACGAGTTATTTAATGAGAGACAAAAGACTCTTCCGAGCCTTGGTCGGTTATGCACAAGAGAAGAAGATCAAAGCTTTGACTACTATCGAAGGATCCGAGACTTCGAGGTAAAAGATGCTCTAAAGCAGATGAAAAATGGCAAGGTTGTAGGACCTGATAATATCCCGATTGAGGTTTGGAAAGGTCTTAGAGAAAAAGGCATCAACTAGTTAACCAAGATTTTTAATGAGATTTTAAGGTCAAAGAATATGCCTGATAAGTGGAGAAAGAACACCTTAGTACCTATCTACAAGAATAAAAGGGATATACAAAGTTGCAGAAACTATAGAGGGATCAAGCTTGTGAGTCATACCATGAAGTTATAGAAAAGGGTGATAGAACGGAGGTTGAGAAAAGAGACACAAGTAATAAAGAACCAATTTGGATTTATACCAGGTAGATCTACCACTAAAGCGATATACCTATTAAGAAGGATGATGGAGAGGTATCGTAGTAATAAAAGAGATCTACATATGGTGTTTATTGATTTGGAAAAAGCGTATGATAGAGTACCAAGGGAGGTCTTATGGAAGGTTTTAGAAAAGAGGAGAGTAAGGATCGCATATATTCGTGTAATTAAAGACATGTATGATGGGGCCACAACTAGTGTGAAGACTCAAGGTGGTGTGATAGAAGAATTTTCTATTGGTATAGGATTACACCAGGGATCATCCTTAAGTCCATATCTTTTCACATTAGTCTTGGAAGTACTCACAGAGCACATCCAAGAGCCTGTGCCATAGTGCATGCTTTTTGCCGATGATATCGTCCTTATGGGAGAGTCAAGAGAAGACCTAAATAAGAAGTTGGAGTTATGGAGAGAAGCTCTAGAAGTGTATGGTTTGCGCATAAGCCGTAGCAAGACGGAATATATGGAATGTAAGTTCAGTTTGAGAAGGGAAAACCCTAATATAGAGGTGAAAATTGGAGAAAATATCCTGCGAAAAGTTAAAAGTTTTAAGAATCTTGGGTGCATCATACAAGATAATGGAGAGATTGAACAGGATGTAAATCATAGGATCCAAGCAGGTTGGTCAAAATGGCGGAGTGCATCTGATTTTATATGCGACAAAAAAGTGTCTTTAAAACTTAAAGGTAAATTCTATCGCACCGCCATAAGACCGGCTATACTTTATGGTACAGAGTGTTGGGCAGCTAAAGGGGAGCATGAACATAAGTTGAGTGTGGCAGAGATGAAGATGTTGAGATGGATGAGTGGTCATACGCGATTGGATAAAATAAGAAACGAAGATATAAGGGAGACAGTTAGAGTAGCACCCATTGTGGAAAAGATGGTTGAATCGCGTTTCAGGTAGTTTAGACATGTGAGAAGAAGACCAATAGAACATTCAGTCAGGAGGGTGGATGAGATGGAAGATGGACAAGGGGCGAAGGGGAGAGGAAGACCTAAGAAGACCATCCATGAGGTGGTCAAATGAGATCTACATGTAAACGGTCTCACTGTAGACATGATACATGACAGAGCACAATGGCATCGTTTGATTCATGTAGCCGACCCCATTTAGTGGGACAAGGCTTTGTTGTTGTTCTTTCCCTTTTTTTTGTTTTTTTCTATTTTCCTTTCTTTTTCTTTTTGCTGCCTTTTTTTGCTTTAAGAATCAAAATTTTTTTTCGATTTTTCAGATTACCAATAATACTTTACCTTTCCATCATTCTTTCAAGAGCTAACACACTTTACTTCAACATCAAATATGCACTGTTAATTCATGCATTCAGAAAGTAAAAGTAATGCCACCACATCAAATAATTGAACTATCCTTATTATATAACTCGAAATTATGTATCTCACTTTTCTTTTTCAAATAAATTTTTCTTTTAAGCATGGTGAGAGATATATGGAATATTTCATACCTTTAAGTCATAAATAAAGATGATCATACACTAGCAACAGGAAATATACAATGAAATACAATGGAAAACAAAAAAATAAAATAACATAAGCAAGGGGGTAATGGAACGTGGCCACCTTAGTAACGGCAGCTACTGCTCCCTCTAGAGACCCCAATGGAGCGCTTGATTTCTTCTGTGTCATGCCTGTCTCTATTGCTCTTCCCTCATAGCTCTTTGATCTTCTCTTATTTCTTTGAGGATGGTGGAGTGCTCTTGGTTCTCCATCCTCAGCTGATCCATGTTGGAGCTTAATTCTCCTAAAGAAGTATTCAGTTGGTCCCAATAACCTTGGGGAGAAAAATGTATCCTTTAAGCCATCTCAGGGATTTCTTGTTGAGGCAGCTTCATATGCTCTTGCTCTGATTCATGTGCCGGCTCTCTAATATGCTCAATCCTTCTTTTAGTGATGGGCTTGTTCTCCTCAATGAGGATGTCTCCTTCTATGACAATTCCAACTGAATTGCATAAGTGACATACGAGGTGAGGGAATGCTAGCCTTGCTTGGGTGGAGGGCTTTTTCGCCACCTTGTATAGCTCTTGAGGTATCACCTTATGTATCTCCACCTCATTTCCAATCATGATGCAATGAATCATGATGGCTCGGTCAATAGTCGCTTCGGACCGGTTGCTAGTAGGGATGATAGAGCATCGGATAAATTCCAACCATCCTCTAGCTACAGGCTTGAGGTCAAGCCTTCCTAGTTCGGAAGGCTTGCCTTGAGCATCTCTTTTCCACTGAGCTCTTTCCACATAGATGTTTAAAAGGACTTGGTCCAGCCTCTAATCGAAATTGACTCTTCTAGTGTAAGGGTGTAGGTCTCCTTGCATTAATGGTAGTTGGGGAGTGCCAATCTTACACTTTCTGGGCTGAAATATAAGAGTCTCCCTCGGACCATGGTGCACCAGTTTTTGGGATGTGGGTTCACACTAGTGTCATGCTTTTTAGTGACCCAAGCATTGGCATAAAACTCTTACACCATTAAGATCCCAACTTTTGGGATAGGGTTGGTCAGAACTTCCCAACCTCTTCTCTGAATTTCTTGTTGGATCTTCGGGTACTCATTCTTTTTTAGCCTAAAGGGGACTTTAGGAATCACCCTTTTCTTTGCCACTACTTCATAGAAATGGTCTTGATGAGCCTTAATAAGGAATCTCTCCCTTTCCCAAGGTTCGGAGATGGAAGCTATGGCTTTTCCTTTCCTCTTTCTAGAGGATTCTCTGACTTTGGGTGCCATAAGTGTGAATAGAAAGCAAAAAGTAAGGCTTTTCCAATACCGAACTTAAAACCTTTGCTCGTCCTCAAGCAAAATAATAAGAGAAGAAGATGATAGTAGAAGAAGGAAGAAAGAGATGGAGAAGAGAGGGGGAAGGCTTTCGGTCGTGTATGTGGGAAAAGGAAGAAGAATGTTGTGTGAGTAGGAAGGGGTAAATGAGGGGGTATTTATATGGAGGTTTGGGTTAGAGTTCGGTTATGGGATGGGGGAATGGGTGGGAAAGGTTTGGCTTTGAAGTGGGTGGGATATATGGGAATTGATGGATGGGAGTGATGAATAGTTTTGGGAAGAGAAAAAGGTGATGTGGATGTAATTGGTTGAGAGTATATGGGAAAGAGTGTGTGTGGGGAAGAGGAAAAATAAGAGAGAGAAGAAGATAGGGTAGGTGGAGATTCTGTGGGACCCACTGGTCCTGAGAGGCTAGGGAATTCGAATTCCCTGCCCCCTTGTGAGCGTTGAATGCCCAGCCTCTGCTCCTTGGCTGGCATTCAGTGCCAGCTTTCTGCTCCAAGTAGGGCATTGAATGCCCTGTGGGGACTCCCTTCCTGGCGTTCAATGCCAGGTTTCTGCTCCCTGTAGGGCGTTGAACGTTCAGAATGGTGCCATTCTAGCGTTCAACGCCAGAAAGCTACTCCTTCTTGGGCGTTGAACGCCCACACTTCTCCTTATGTGGCGTTCAACGCCAACCTTCTTACCCATATGAGGCGTTGAACGCCCCTCCTGCCTCCTTGTCTGGTGTTCAACACCAGCAAAGGGTCTACTCCAGGGTGTTCTGTTTTCATCTCTGAATATCTTTGTCTCTATTCTGACTACTGCACATGATCAGAAACTCAAAAGGAACAATTACAAAGATAAACTAATATTACTCAAAAGAAATAAAATTAAAGAAAACGGAAATACTTTAGTTACGGTTGGGTTGCCTCCCAACAAGCGCTTCTTTAACGTCACAAGCTTGATGGTTAACTCCTTTACGGAGATGGATAGGGGCTCAGAATTTCACCCCTTACAGTGAACTTTCTTCCTGTGCTCTCATGGATAAGCTCCACGTGTTTTAGAGACAGGATCTTGTTCACAGTGTGTGGAATCACTGGGCTGTCTGTGAAGACAACTCTCATGCCAGGTGAGAGGCCTTTAGTAGGAATTTTCTTATCCCTCCAGCCTTTAGGTATCTTCTTCTTAGTGCCTTTATTCTCAGTGCTTGATGATGGTTCCTCAACACCAAACTTAGATTTGATGTCTGGGGGCTCGGTAAAGCTCTGTACTGAGAGAGAGGGTTGGAATACTATGTGTTGCACAGTTGTCTCGCCCTTAGGGAGGGAATTAGGTTTAGGCATCTTGAACAAGATGTGGTCTTCCCATAACTACAGAACGAGTTCTCCCTTTGCCACATCAATTATAGCAATGGTAGTGGCTAGGAAAGGTCTTTTAAGGATGATAGATTCGTCCTCGTCCTCTCGAGTATCTAAGATTATAAAATCTGTAGGGATGTAAAAGTTTTCAACCTTCACTAAGACATCCTCTACTAGACCATATGCCTTTTTCTGTGATTTTTCTGCCATCTCCAATGAGATCTTGGCAGTTTGAACCTCAAAAATTCCCAGACTCTCCATTACAGATAGAGGCATGAGGTTTATACTCGACCCTAGGTCACATAAAGCCTTCTCAAAGGTAATTGTCCCTATGGTGTAGGAAATTAGGAAGAGCCCGGGATCCGACAACTTTTGAGGTAGTTTCTGTTGAACCAAGACATTGAGTTCCTTGGTGAGCACTGGAGGTTCTTCCTCTAATGTCTCTATTCCAAATAACTTTGCATTCATCTTCATCAGAATTCCTAAGTATCGAGAAACTTGCTCTTTCTTAGTTTCCTCTTCCTCATTAGAGAAGGAATAATCTTCAGAGTATATAATCTGCAACAAGGCATTGAAGAAAACCTCTATGGTCTCCTCATGAGCTCTGGTTTCCTTCAGTTCTTCAACAAGGTGGTCCTTAGTGGACGTTGAACGCCCATCCTTTCCTATTGTGGAATTTAATGCCAAGACTTGCTCCTCTTTGGGTGTTGAACGCCTAGCTTCTACTCCCTAGCTGGCATTCAACGTCAGAAACTCCCCTTCAGATTCGGCCTCAGCTCCTATACTGAGGGCCATGCACTCTTCTCTTGGGTTTACTTCAGTGTTACTTGGAAGAGTGTTAGAAGGGATTTCAGGGATCCTCTTACTCAGTTGACCAATCTGTACCTCTAGATTCCTAATGGAGGATCTTGTTTCAGTGATGAAACTGTGAGTGACCTTAGAGAGATCGGAGACTATAGTGGCTAAGTCAGAGAGACTCTGCTTAGAAGTCTCTATCTGTTGCTGAGAAGGTGAGAATGGTCTATTATTGAACCTATTTTGGTTGATTTCCACCTTGATTGTTATTGAAGCCTTGCTGAGGTTTTTGTTGATTCCTCCATGAAAAGTTGGGATGATTCCTCCATGATGGGTTGTAGGTGTTTCCATAGGGCTCATTGTTTGGATTCCTTGAGGGATTTTTCATATAGTTAACCTCTTGCATCATGGGTTGATCTGGATTGTAGGTTTCTCCTTCATAGGATGCCTCTTGAGTGCTGCCAGCTGCAGCTTGCATTTTAGTTAATGTTGAGAAATCATGTTGACCTGCTTGGTCAGGACCTTATTTTGAGCCAATATGACATCTAGAGTGTTTAACTCCATGACTCTTCTCTTCTGAGTAGCCCCACTGTTCACAGGGTTCCTCTCAGAAGTGTACATGTATTGGTTGTTAGCAACCATATCAATGAGCTCTTGTGTGTCTTCAGGCGTTTTCTTCAAGTGGAGTGATCCACCAGCAGAGTGGTCTAATGCCATCTTGGACATTTCAGAGAGGTTATCATAGAAGATATCTAGCATGGTCCAGTCTGAAATTATGTTAGGAGGGTACCTTCTAATCAATTGCTTGTACCTCTCCCAGGCTTCATAGAAAGATTCACCCTTTTTCTGCTTGAAAGTCTGAACTTCCACCCTGAGCTTGCTCAGCTTCTGAGGTGGAAAGAACTTGGTCAAGAATAGATTGATCACCTTTTTCCAAGAGTCTAGGCTTTCCTTCGGTTGAGAATCCAGCCATAACCTAGCTCTGTCCCTTACAGCAAAGAGAAAAAATCATAAGCTTGTAAATCTCTGGATCCACTCCAATAGTCTTGATAGTATCATAGATCTGCAAGAAATCAGAGATGAATCTGTTGGGATCTTTCTGTGGAATTCTATGAAACTGGCAGTTCTGTTGAACTAGAGTGACCAATTGAGGCTTCAACTCAAAATTGTTTGCACTAATGGCAGGTATAGAGATGCTGCGCCCATGGAAATCAGAAGAGGGTGCAATAAAGTCACCTAGGACATTCCTAGCCTCTCTTCCATCATTAGGATTGGCTATGATGTCTGTATTTTTAGCTTCTTGTTCGAAAATCTCTGTGAGATTTCTGCCGAAGTGTTGTGCTCTAGCTTGTTTCAAACGCTTCTTAAGAGTCCTCTCCGGTTTAGGATAAAGATTAAAGAGGGGTTCTTTATCCATGTTCCTGCTCATAAACAAAAAGAAAGAATGCAAGAAGAGAAGAAGAAGAGGATTTTCTATGTCAGAGTATAGAGGTCCTTTGTTAGAGGGAGATAGATCAAGAAGAAAAGAAAAAAAGGATGTCCTTTAACAAGGATAGTTTTCAAAAATTAATAGAGAGAAGGTGGGATATTTTTGAAAATAGAGAGGAAAAAAGAGATGAAATTTTCGAAAAAGAGGAGAGAAAAAGTAATTAAGAGGTTTTGAAAAAGAAGAAAGAGAAAGGAGAATAAAAAAAGAATAAGATAAAACATGTAAATAGTTAACCAACAAGATTTGAAAATAAAAGATTTGATTTTGAAATTCAATTTTAAACAAAAGTTGAGATTTAGAATTTGAAAGTTTTAAATTTAAAAAGAAGATAAGATAAGTAAGTTTTAAAATTTAAAAAGAAAGATAAGATAAAGATTTAAAAAGATTAAGAAAGGATAAGATTTAGAAAAGCAAAGATTTTGAAAATTAAATTTAAAAGATATGAATTTGAAATTTAAAATTTGAAAGAAGATAAGATAAGAAAAATTAAAACAAAAAAGATATAATAAAGATTTGAAAAAGATTTTGAAATTTGAAAAGATTTGATTTTGAAATTTGAAATTAAAATAAGATAAGATAAGATTTCTGAAATTCAAAGAAAGATAAGATAAAGATTTGAAAAATATTTGAAAAGATAAGATTTGAAATTTAAAATTTAAGCTTTACTAACAAGGAAACACCAAACTTAAAATTTTTAAATCAAGATAAGAAAAGATAGCAAAGATTTTCGAAAATTGAAATAAAGATAAAAGAAACATATATTTTTTTGGATTTTCGAATTTTATGAAAAAAAACAACTAAGAGACACCAAACTTAAAAATTAAAAAAAAAAAACACCAAAAGACACCAAACTTAAAAATTTTAAGATAAAAAATAACAAGAACAATTCGAATACCAAAGAAGAACACTAAGAACAATTTTTGAAAATTTAAAGATAACGAGGGGGACACCAAATTTAAAAACTGACACAAGACTCAAACAAAAGATAAAGATTACTAAAGAAAAGAAAGTGTTTTGAAAATTTTTTGAAAAGAAAACAAGAAACACATATAAAAGAGTAACTAAACCGTAAAAAGTACTTAATCTAAGCAACAAGATAGTCCGGTAGTTTGTCAAATTCGAACAATTCTCGGCAACGGCGCCAAAACCTTGGTGTGCTAAATTGAACTCCACAAGTTTTGCACAAATGAACCGGCAAGTACACCGAGTCGTCCAAGTAATACCTCAAGTGAGTGAGGAATGACTATCTTGTAGATTTTAGTCAGGTGATTAGAAAAGATGGTTGTTTGTTTAAAAGTATAAACGAAAAGTATGGGAAACAAAATACCAGATTAATTTGAAAGCAATGATAGAGATTCAGTTAAGGCTTCGGAGATGCGTATTCTTTCTGGATTAACTTTTCTTACTGTCTACTCCAATAACGAATAATTCATTCAATGGAAGCCGTAATTGACTAACTCATGTAGCATCCTCATCAAGTTAGCCTCTTCTAAACCATAGCAGTCCACCATTTCCGAGAAACTCATGTAGCATCCTCATCAAGTTAACTCATGGTTTCCCACTATAGCCGAAAGTGAAGAACTAAGAAATTCACTCCCTTTCGCGATCCTACTCAAAACACCACATACAAGGTTAGATCTTTCGGATCAGGGAATGTTGCTTCTCAGACTCTAGCCTTAACGCCACAAAGACCTTAGTAACCCATGGTCAACGGGATTTTATCTCACTTATCCAAAGTCGCCCAGGCATTCTCTTGGAATCCGCAGTGCATTCTCTAGCTATGGTTCAATGCTATCTGGCTTAGGACTCACACAGAACCCATGTAGAACAAGGATGATTGTCACGGGTCATCCTCAATTCATGAGATGAAGAATGAAAATGCACAAGAGAATGGAATCAAACATGTATTGATATAGAAACAGTAATATTATTGATTCATGACAATTGGCAGAGCTCCTAACCCTAACTTAGGAGGTTTAGCAGCTCATAGCTTACAGAAGTAATAGTAAAATGTATGAATGGGAAAAGATTGATAAAGTTTTTTTTAACAAAGGTGATCTTTGTTCTATATATAATAACTTAATGACTAAGAAGTACAGAATTATGATAGACTAGACTAGAGGTGCAAAAATCCATCTTTGGGCCCACTTTGGTTCAGTACTTGGGCTGAGCTTGGCGTCCAACTTGAGGAATGGGCATTGAAGACCATTAGGGAGTTGATCCACGCTGCCTTGTGTCTTGGTGGGCGTTGAACACCCCAAAGGGGGTGGTTCTTGGGCGTTCAACGTTGGTTTGTCTCCTTGGGGCGTTGAACGCCAGCAAGGGGTAGCTTCTTGGCGTTTAATACCCAATATGGGCTGGCTTCTTTGAAGAAATATATAGACAATTATATATTTTTGGAAAGCTCTGAAAGTTAGCTTTCCAATTCCGTTGAGAGCGTGTCATTTGGATTTCTGTAGCTCCAAAAATGCTCATTTAAGTGCATGGAGGTCAGAATCTGACAACATCTGCTATGATTTCCTTGCCTCTGAATCAGAGTTTGCCAAAGCTCCTCAATTTCAGTCAGAAATTTCCTGAAATTATCATAAAACACAACAACTCAAAGTAGAATCCAAAAATGTGAATGTTGCGCTAACAACTATGAAAATATAATAAAACTTAAACTAAACATAACTAAAACACTATAAAAATGATGCCAAAAAGCGTATTAAATATTCGCTTATCAGTTGTGTGCGTGGCACATCGAGAAGAATGTCACGTCGAATGTAAAAGATGCAGGATTGCACGCACGATTTAATCAGTGGCTTTATACGGACATTATAGTTAACAAATGCTTGACGGAATGGAGCCATGCTGTTGACGAGTTTAGTTTGCAAGATAGTCTCTGGAAAAATTAGGTCTTTGGGAAGAAGGAGATGTGGGCGAATTAATGATTGGACTTTTGTGTGGTCTAGAATTTCACAATAAATTCTCATTACAAGTATAGTTTCTAAACAAACAATAATCCTTTCATACAAACATTTGGTTGTCACAAGTAACAAACCCCTATAAAAATAACCGAAGTATTCAAACCTCGGGTCGTTCTCCCTAGGAATTGAATAAAGTGTTCTTGCTATTGGTTATGAAGTATGTTTGGGGTTTTTAGATAATAGACAAGAAATATAAATGGCAAAGGAAATAAACTAGCAAGTAAGAAAGCTCTTGGCAGGGTACATGAGAACTAGAGGTCCTATCCTAGCTATCCTTATCAATTGTGATTAGAATTATCCATTGCTCCCACTTAGCTAACCTATAACTATGGAGAAAAGTTAAGTGGATGAATCAATTTGATTCCTCAAGTCCTAGTCAACTTTTAAGGAAAGACTAGCATTATTGGAATTCAAATCAATTAGCAACTTCTAATTATCGATCAATAAGAGAGTTTGATAATTCAAGTGTCACCAATTACTCAACCTAAGCTAAGAAAAGAACAATCTACACTAGCATCCTTCCAAGCATTTTATCAAACACTTGGAAGGCATAGAAGGAAAGCATAGTAGAATGACAACAAGAATGAAATCTAATAACTACTAATTGCAAGGAAATTAACAACCACAATGCAATTAAGTAATAAGAGAAATCAAAACATGAATTGCATTAAAGAGAAATAGATGAACAAGAGTGCATCAACATAGAAGTAAAGAATTACAAGGAGTAAAGTACAAAACTAGAGAGAGGAGAAGTAGAGGAACAAGAAATTGTAAAGGAAAAGTAAATCAAAGCATGAATTAAACCTAGATCTAGAGAAGAATTAAACATAATCCTAATCCTAATTCTAGAAAGAAGAGAAAGCTTCTCTCTCTAGAAACTAACTCTATAACTAAACTAAAACTAAACTATGACTAATTGCCTCATCTCTCTTCAATCCTTGGGTTAAGTAGCATCAGAAATGAGTTGTATTGGGCCCAAAATGCTTCAGAAATCACTGGCCACGAGTTGCCTTTAGTGAGTCACGTGTGAGCATCGATGCGTACGCATACATCACACGTACGCATCTCTAAACGACAGGAAACTACAACAAATCTTATATCATTTTGAAGCCCCGGATGTTAGCTTTTCAACACAACTAGAACTGCCTCATTTGGATCTCTGTAGCTTAAGTTATGATCGATTAAGTGCGAAGAGGTCGGGATTGACAGCTTTGCGATTCCTTCATTTCTTCATGAGTTCTCCATTTCTACATGCTTTTTCTTCATTTCCTCAATCCAATCTTTGCCTCCTAAACCTGAAATCACTTAACAAATATATCAAGGCTTCTAATGGAATCAAGGGGAAGTAAATTTAGCTATTCTAAGACCTAAAAAGGATGTTTCCACTCTTAAGCACAATTAAAGGAGAATTTACAAAAACATGCTATTCTAGTGAATAAATGGGAGAAAAGTTGACAAAATTCTCTAAATTCAACCCAAGATAAACCCTAAAAATGGGGTTTATCACGAATGTGTACCTGAGGGATAAATTTTGTGCTGGTATACAAGGCGTGAAAGTATAAATAGTGTCGCAAAGAACTTCCTTTAATCGAAGTATGGGATGCTTGAACTTGTTCAAAATTTGGAACTAAGGGTCCGCAACGATCAAAACAACGAGTTGTTGGCGCAATTTAGATCAATTGACAGTGTTCCAATGATGACGACAAGCTTAGAGTCACTCGAGCGTTGTGCTACGATAGTTTACACACGTGCGAGTTTTGGTAATGTTTAAAACAAGATCGTAGGTGTTGCATCGGTCAATCCTGTTAGATTACAAAGGTCTTTGACTACGAAGAATTACACTATTGATGAGTATGGGCAACCTGGAAGAGAGATTGTAGTTTTATACGACAAGAATATAGGAAGAATGAAATGTGGCTGCAACTGTTGGAATAAACATGGATACCCCTGCAAGCACATCTTTTTCGTCATGAAATAATGAGAACCTTCCTAACATTCCAGATGGATTAGTTCTCAAGTGATGGACTAAAAATGCCAAGGCACTTGAAGCATATGAAGAGAAGATAGATGTTGGTGCTGACCGGGCCTGCTTATTACGCCATGGTGCGATTCATTTGGCTTGCCATTGGCTGTTCTTTTTAGGATCACAAAAGTATGATCTATTTCAAAAGGCAATGAAAGGAATACACAATCTTTGTATCCACCTGGAGGGTCATTTTGCAACCGAGGATAATGTGTTTTCTACCAAGGGTAAAGGAGTCATTCGTGATCTGGTGGCAATGCGGACAAAGGGAGCTCCGAAAACCCAGAACTGTAGGGGGCGCAAAAGACAATGTATCAAATGTAGGAATCCTGATCACACAAAGAGAAATTTTCCGGAAAAAAATGGCTAAGGGAAGAAAATGGAAGATGGATACACAGCTGGTTTTGACTCATATGCGTTGGAGGAGATTAAAATGTTCAACCACATGGAAGAGGTTAGTAAATTGTTGTCTAAATTAACATTCTTGTGTGAGTTATAGTTTGTTATTTGTTTCAGGTATCCCGTTGATTTTATTGTAGACTTCATTGGGGTCATAGTGTCTACAACATTGAAAAAATGTTTGCATATTGAAAGTGTTATAACAACATGTGGAAGTAGCTTGTTAGTATATGACTAATTTATGTATAAATTATGTGTTGCTTGGTTATTGACAATCTTTGTTGTGATTTTCAGCCATGCAAGTTCGGTAATGATGCTTTTGTTGGGGCTAATTACAATGATGAGGGCACTCAATGCACAAATGAAGACAAGGCTTGACATATCGGGGTACATAAAATGGATATGCTGGGTGTAAGAGCAAATAATTACGTGCCAACACAGTGCAATGATGATGATGACATAGTAAGACTAGTTATAAGTTGTTGCATCTGATTTTTTCTAGTGGTTATGATGTCATGGTAGTCATATTCTGTTTGGGACAGCATGTGGTCGTGTATATTGTGTACTTGGATACATTAGAAATATGCGCTTTTCTACAAGAAATATAACCATGACTTTGTGATTGTTAATATGCAGCTGATCAGGATGGTATTGAGGCTGAACAGGATACTCTGATAGTTAAGGTTGAAGCCAAAAGTAGTAATGACTTTTAGTCTTTTCTCCCATATGTAATTGGTATTGTAATGTGTGACTTTTTGATAATGTTACCCATTGAAAGGGATATATGATTGTAAATTGTGAGACCATGTGACTAGTTTATAACCAAGTTTACTTAGTTTCAATTATTTTTTATATTGATGGGCTTGCAGAAAGTGAGCAAGGATGGATGATATCTGATTTTATCATTTTAGATTTACCATTGCATCATGTTGTCATGTTGCTGGATTGTAAGAAAAAGAGGGAGTTTATTCCCTCTCATATAGAGAGTGGTTATGTGTTTAGGGTTCTTTGAGCCTTGGACCATTATGTTCACTGAAAAATTAAAACCAAGATGCTAACCTGTGACGTATTACTTAAGAGTTTCTACTTAACGAAGAGAACTATCGTGGTAACTGATAACCCAACACGTATAACTAAACTTAATTTGGCTTATTTTTTGCCTCATGCTTTTTTTATCTACCCGCAAAAGTTGATACGTATGAGGTGGCTAACAAAATTTGGATGTGAGACACTAAAAATGAACTAATTAGTATGTCTTGATATGTGATCATGAAACATAAAAATAGATAGCATAGAATGATACTAACATGTATGCAACGATGTCAGTGGGTCACTAATGTGTCTAAGGAACCAATAAATAATTCACACAAAATAATGAGCAATTGCATGTGTCCATGAAACCAAAAAATAATTCACACAAAATAATTGGCAATTTCATGGAGCTACTTCCTAATTGAGCCTCAAGGCTAGAATGTCAAAAGGGTGCATCGTATGCATAGGAATGAATAAGTTGTTACTACACTCTTCTAAAATAGGTAACTTCAATGACCATGCTATACTGGGAGTCAGATTTACTCAGAAGGACACACTGGGACTAGGTGGATCTGCAAATGTCTTTGTATTCTTCTTAGCTGACCGCCTTATCTTTTGGTCCTAATCCTCTTCGGCTATGGGAGTGACTTCATTCCTTTTGGCATTATGCCTACCCATCACAAGATCCACGTCTAACCGCATCCTTGTTGCATTGTTGACCACCTGTTAACATGCATGCATGGATGATAACAAAAGACACATTTTCTTGGACCTGTAGGTTTAATCAATACATTCAAGGCGTGCATAATATCTCGTCAACCTCACCATAATAAAAAATTGGAGAAAAAATAGCACTTACAAGTTATAGTCACCCTATACGTGTGCTTGCATTATCCACTGTGCTACCCAAATGCCATAGTCCTTGCTACAATAAAAATAGATGCAATAACAAAGCTTGATAAATGTATAAAGTAACTAATTCATAGTTATGTGATGTGGCACATGACCCCATTGGTATTCAAATTAAAAGAATAACATGACTCATGAGTAAAGGTCCTGCTGTCCTATTTTTGGTTCAACAAAATAATAGTTAAACATGCGAAGAGTGGGTCGAGGTGTGTGTCCCTTGTCCTCAAAGAAATTTTCGTCACGAAACATGTTCTCTAAGAAGAAGGCCTACAACATAACATGACATCCCAGGGAGTTTTCGTTGGCATGCATAATAGAGTAAATGAGGTAAACATTAAAAGGGAAATAAATGATTTAACACGTATACTACTCACCACATATCTGATTTGGTCAAGCCGGGCCTTTCGCTTGGTAACCGTCTCAACCTTCGCTGAGATTAGGTATACCAGTTTCCCGTTCAATAGATCGATGACCACCAGGTACCAATGCCTGTCCTTGTTAAGGGAAACATAAATCTGTAACAACAACAACCACCAAATAAATTAGAGGGGCACAGAAGCCTAAATTTATAATCTAACAACCAACTTATTACAGCTAGAAGATGCTAACCTTGACATGCTAATCAGCCTTCTTCATGTATTTGTTCCTAATGAATGCTAATGTCTCCGGCCAATGATTAGTAGGGATAAAAGCAAATTGCTGTGATTAGATGTCAACATAGAAATTAAGTGGAAACCAACCATGTATAATTAATGTGCGAAACATGGATAGTAGCATCATTTGCTTACCGCAAAAGTGGTAGGAAGCCACCACCGCTTGCCGAATTCATCCAGGTTGCTAGCTCATAGCTGTCATCATTGAGGCTACGAAGTTCAGAACCTTACATGCCAAAATGAAACACAAAATATGTCAAATCCCAATGCTAAATAAAGATATCGAAGTATAAAAATATACAACAATTTACACTCAAAGACTTTCAACAAGCCGCACATTGTCCACCACTTCTTCACCAGGGAACAATGAATGAAGTGCTCCCCTTCTCCCACAACAATGTTCATCTGGAATAAAGATTTCCTTGCATTACCAATGACCACTCGGCATTTGACTTAGTGACAAACAAAAACTACTTCTACAAGAAGCTTGTGCAGTTTTGAAACTGGCATTACAAGGAATGAGTTATAATGTGTGAGGCTTACTCTTCGGATAATTCATTCCCAAATATATATGCTGCAACGACAAGTTCTGACTCGACGAATTCCATTCCAAGTGGAGGCCGAAACAACAAGTCAAGGCACTAAAAGCATTATCGATTTTAATCAGAGTGTGAACCCTGAATAGCAAAAACTTCAACAACCCAATCCAGGCATTTTCAAACTAACCAAAGGCATGTCTGCACTTTCCATGTACATGACCATGTTTGTCACGTAAGTGAAGGGCGTTCCATGGCCTTGTTGCATGATCTCCATTGTGCAGTTGTCATCCTCGTCATCGTCAAAGTCAAGCTTTCAATAGCAGCGTGAAAAAAAAGTCAACACACAATTACTACAAAAAGGGTAAAGATATGGCATCATGTGTAGAGAGTATAATGGCATTACCTTCAACGGAGGATTCGTAGACTTGCACGTCTTCACAGTCACTTCAACATGTCTTTTACCCTTGGCCCTTGTTAACAAAGTATCTTCTCCTTTTGTGTCCATCTTCTTAGATCTCCCTCTGGACTTCGTCACGGCTGGTTGTTCGCTCTTCTGAATAGCACATGAGCGCTGATTGACCATCGCGACATTGTACCAGCCTCAACTACCACATGTTAGGCCATTCCTTGGGCTCAAAGGAATGACTCCAGCACCTTACCATGCCCAACGATCACCTCAGTTAGCTTCTTGATTTGTTCTATGTGTGTTTTGATAACTGTTCTAGTTACCTTGTCCTCCTGACCCAGTTGCTGTTGTTGTTCCATACAAGCATGTGTCATTACCATGTACAACAGGCATGAAAGATGAAACAAGTGTTGGACAGCTATGTTACCTCTTCGACACGATCGAGAAGGTTCAGAATCCGTGCATCCATCCCTTCACTAATCTTGCTCCCTTCCTCTGTGCCATCCCTACAAGCACACCGCTTAAGTAAACACATAATAATCCCCAAAACATATTATTAGTGTTACATGGAATGAAACTACCGCATGTATCGTACCTTTCGACAATCGATTGTTCCACCGGTGGATCATCCGTGGAGGTTCCGATGTCGACAAGCCTCGTCTTCATCTTCCTTTTTGACCCCTCCATTGTTGTTTGCCTTGAAATGTCACTCATGTAGCACCTTATCCCCTAAGTTTAACTTGGAGGGCACATCAACTCTTACTAACGTAAGGTGAACCTTGGTAGATAATCTTGCCCAACAGGACCATATAAATGGTCCAGACCGGTCTTCGAATGAAAACCGTCTCACACTAACTAACATTGTGTTTCACACTACAATCCTTATCACTCATAAATCCCACAATTGTCAGAAAATATTTTTACCACTATTAATTGATTGCAAATAAATTAAACACAGAAATTGGTTTATCATTTTATTCACTTTGGCTAAAATTTTGTTATTTAGGAAACAATTTCCTCTCACAAAAATTTTACATAATTCATTCTAGAATATTAAATATTACACACTAATCATTTTTTCGTAATGTAATGGTTAGTCACACATAAGAAGGACTTACATACTATTTTTCGTATCTAAAATATAATTACTATGAAATAAAAATGCATAGTAAAACACCAGTAAGATAAAATAGCTTTTTCTTTAAAGTGACAACACACTGAACTTTACTCCATTGCAAGTCTCAATGTATTATCAGAAGATGTCAATAAAAAATCTTCTTTTGGGGGTGTGAAGATATTCACTGTAGAAAAAAAAAACACACAACTCATTCTTCTCTTTGAAAAGAAGAGACCACATTGAATTTGAAAATATTTTTTATTTCAAAAACAAGGGCTAACCATGCACATTATATTAATATAATTTTTTCAAAAAAAAAAGACTAAGACCATATGCAACAACCCATACCTTATAGGGCTGGCAATTGGTAGGGTAGGTTAGGGTTTAGACTCTGCCCTAACCCTACCCGCGGATTGAAAACTTTCTTAAAACTCTACCTTACCCTACCCGCGAGTTGAGAATCTCTCAACCCTAACCCTACCCGCACCCTAAAATTCTAAACCCTACCCTACCCGATCCTACCCGCAGAAACAAAAAAAATTTAAATAAATATAAAATTCAACAATTCCAAATTTCATATATATTAAAAAAATAGAAAATTAAAAACTAAGTTCAAATTAAATTAAAAACAATAAAATCTTAAAAAAATCCAACATAAAATTACAAATAATATGATCATCAGTGATTATTTCAAGTTTTTATAAGAAGAAGATTGTGAGTACAAAACTCACTTTCTTCACTACATACATAACTTTAACATATATATTATATAATATATTAAGAGTGCGAATAGAGTAAGGTAGGGTATACCCTAAATCCGTACCCTACCATACCCGCAGCGGATAGGGTAGACAACCCTACTGAACGGGTTGGTCTGGGTTGGGTACCTGCGGGTAGGATGTATATTGCTAGCCTTAATACCCTGCATATAAATGACCTAGTAAAGGACAAATACCTACCCATCCTTCCATAGTTATGTATTAATAACTCCATGCACTATAATCCGCCAAAGATGAAACTGTTACGCGGGATAATTGTATAATTCATAGCACTCACCAAAAGAAAGCATTATAGGTTTAAACAGCTCATAATTCATCATTAATTTTACACATTAACCAATCTATACAACTTTAACATAACTAGATGAACACTAAATGCATCCACTCATATCACTTCAATCCTAGCCATTGGTAAAAGCTTTCAACATGTTGCTTTAAGTCAGCAACCTCACCCTCTAGAGCCTGAACATGTTGGTGATTGTAATCAACTATCTTCAATTTTGTTGCTAGGACTATCTCTCCCAGCATCTTTGACGATGCATGCTGCCTCGATTTCTTCTCGTTTGTGAAAATCATACCTTCTGCGGTAACCTAGATCGCAAACCTGGTGTGGGAAGAACAACAACAAACCCCAAAGCACTTTCTCCATCGTCCATCATGCTCTCACGGCGATAGAAGTTGGGAGGACCGATACATAAAAACAAGCACACTCTTAGGAGCAGCTTCTCCATGTCCTCCACGAACACTGGTGCATCTGCCATATCCACTATATCTTCTTTCAGCCCTTCACCGCAATAACACACAAGATACCTTGTGACGATGTCAAAAACACATGAAGTATAACTGATTATCAAGGCATATACAACAAGAACCTTCACTAGCTGTCATAACCTTTTTCTTGTTGATTGAGAAGCCTACCGCCTCCACCAGTGATGCGGAGACCACCCATCAGCAGCAACAGCGTTCTTTTGCTGTCGTTGTGCCTTCCTCTAGCTACATGGACCCCGCTTCTCTTTAGCCAATCAATGACTTTTTGCTCATCCTTGAATCCCTTGTACTAACTATTACTCACGCCAAGCACCTTATGTTTACAGTAATCCCAGTCTGTATATACACCAGGATCCTTCCCCTTCCTAATAGCATAAAACAGATACCTACCTCTACTCATGATCCAAAAATTCACAAACTCAATTTCTCTTCAAAAATAGAGATAATAACCTCCCTCCTTATGTACCTTCACTCAATGTATTTTAATACATGAAGATGAACATGTCTCCCCTCTTAAATACAATATTATGTACATTCTAAGCACATGAAGCCATGTTACACAACGAGTGGGCCCACAACGAATCATTGGAGATTTTAAAACCCTAAAACAAAACCATCGTTGCTAAAATGTGCTTGCTTGAATGACCTCATATGACAAAAACTAATTGTGTAGTATTATTATGCTTTTTGCTTTCGATTTTATTTTACGTTGTTAATAACAAGTACTACTATTAATTTTTATTTGTAATTTTTAGAATCAATATGAATGTGACCTTTGTATAAATTAAATTAGATGATTCAAAAATATTTATTATAATAAAAATTAAGTTTACTTCATGACTGTAGGAGTATATATTTTCTAGTGTTGAATGTTTCAAAGATAAAATATCAAGTTATTCCATTTTCTAAAAATTATATAGAATATTAAAACTTTCATGTAATTGTCGTACCCTTATAAAAAAAATAAAACTGACTTAATACAATTTATGTATACACAATGGTAACAACATAGAATAATTGTTATATAATATAAAAATCATCAAAGAATAATATAACTAAAAATAATATATGGTTTCGAATATAAATTAAAAAAATTGTTAGCCATCAAAATTAAGCGACAGAAATTTAATAAATATAAATTTCTGTATTTGCTTCAAATTAAATAAAAGTAAGAAATAAATAAATTGACAAACATGTATAAATTTTTACTTCGAGTGTTACATGTTCTAACAGCGTAAAAAAATTTAGTATTATATATAAATTTAGTTAGTTTATAAATTAAATAAATTGAATAAATTATAAATTTTTGTATTTTTAATTCCTTAATAATATATTACTTGTTAATTTTCTTAGTTTTAATCCCAAAAAATTGATTCCGAAAATTATTGTTTACTAACAATATAAAAAACTTTTCAATAAAAATATTATTATTTATTAATCATTCAAATTCAATTATATATTAAAAATACTTCGCATAACATGATTAAAGTAATATTTTTTTACACTTATTCTTGCGGATCAAGAATATTTTGAACATAACTTATTAAGTTTACTTGAAAATAAATAGCACTGAAAAAATATGTATATATTTGATAACATTTATAAATAACTAACATAACAAATAAATTACAAGTTATTAATAGAGCGAACAAAAAGGGACAAAAAATAGAGAAAGAGGGACAAGTAGATAAAAGAAAAAAAAGAAGAGTTATTAATTTTGGTAAAAAAATATTTTGCCTCAATTTTAATCAGAGTGTATCAATTGACACATTTTGGTTGAAGTTTAATAATATAATATACCTATATTTCAATATTAATATTTCAATTTTAATTATATACTCAATTACAAGATGCCATTTTGTAAGTTTTGATTACCAAATTATTTCAACCCTAAAATAAAACTCCAAAAACTATAGATAGTAAACTCCATGCTCAACTCTACATTAAACTCCTAGGCCGTAAACTCCCTACTTAAGTTACTACTGAACCCTCAACCCCTAAGCCTATATATAACCTAAACATCGTCTACTCAATTCATCACTAAGCCTTATTTAGAAAACTCTAATAAAATACTTACAACAAATTCCTAAGATCTAAACCTCTATACATCGAAATGTATTTGTAAAACAACTAAACATTAAATCCTATCCCATTAACCATAAACTGTAACAACAAATTTTAGCAAAACCTAATATTTATAATTAATTTCAACCAAATCTATTAGAACTATTCCCTCGAATTCATGTACTATATTAGGACTAACTCTATTGTAGTACATATTATGATCAGTGGCAGATTTAAAAGAGGATCTAAAGTAGCCATGGTCGCATAATATTTTCAAAAAATTTAATACTATTATTATATAATATTATATTATTAATTAATTATATGTTAATATATTAAAAATAAAAAATTACATACAATAAAAAGTACCTTTTAAATAATAATAATAATAAAGAGTACAAATATATTATGTATGAATATGTGATAAATTTATAATAAAAATATATTAACTCAACAATAATAGACTAGCTCATTTAAAAATTAGGTTGACTCAAATAAAATAAATTTATAATTTTTTTAACTAAATTTATTTCATATTTTACCATATACTCTCCTTTTTTGTTTACTTTCTATAACAATAACAATAAGAGAATGACCGGTTTTAACTATAAAGACCGTTAAAAAATTTTAGAAATAAGATAAAAGGTGATTATTTTTAATCTAATTTTACGATTATGTACATTAAAAAGACAGTTGCTTGAAAATTTACTTTAAAAAATCTAAAAATATTAAAATCTTAACGTATGTTACTGAATGTTAACTTTTATATAATGGAATTATTAACTTCACATATACACTATAAACTATAATAAATTTTTCAAATGTTTCTAAATTATCCATATTTTAGTAACTAAAATTGTTGATTTTAATTAAATATTTTTTCTTTCTCTTTTTTTTTTTAAAAAAATCATGTATACTAAAAAAATACTTTAGAAAGTACACTACACAGGATCATCTACTAAAAAATATCAACAAATAAATATAATTTATGCTTCGAAGTTCGAATCACTTATTTATGAAAAATATTCACATGAACAAATAAAAATAAACATAAATTCTTAGAATTATGTTTTATAATAAAGTATATAAGAAAGTTTTTTAGTACATAAAAGTATTAAAAAACATAAATGAGTTAATATTTAAAAAAAAAAACAACTTCACAAACCTTTTCTTGTTACTGTTGTTGTTTATTATTTTGTTTTTACTTGTAATTAACTATGTTGAATTATACAACATTTATAACTTTTTTTAAATATATTATGAAAAATAAAAGTAATTTTATGTTTAGATATCTTATATAAAAAGATATTTTAATCTATTAATTATGTTTAGGCATAATAATATAAAAATATTTTTTCTTTATTTATTGTGTAAAAATATCAAATATCGTTTTTTTAAGAAAAATATTAATATAAATTTTTAATTTATTCCTTTCTATAATGTTTACGAAGAAAAAAGATTTAAAGGACAAATGTGTTAAGGGCATTAAGTTATGATTCATTGTAGTTTTTTTATGGTAATAAATTTTTTATAAATTATTAATACATTTAGTTGCATCATATAAAGTAGCATATACTGTGATATACGTACATAATAAACATGTAGTATGCATTAGACTGAGGTTTATGATTTAAATGAGCGTATATAATTAGGTTAATTAGTTAAGACGTCAGGGTTTAGCATGTTTAGCAAATATAGTGGTTTAGAATTTTAATAAGTCGACATAAAAACTGCTTTGGACCTTTGAACCAAAACATCATTTTCATTATTTTTGTGGCAACACTGCTAGACTAAATTAGTATTACAACTTAAAATACTAAAAATTCAACTACTAGAGCCCAAAACCCATAGCCCAGTAATAAACACTGAACCCGCCCAAACTATTACTTAACATAAACACTTCATTTACCCTAATTAACAAATTTAGTATAAACAGAAAACGAAACCACGATGACGCTCCCTTATGGTTACTACATAAACAAAGTTCATTTGACCACTATCCACAATCACGCATCACATTTCAACAGCGACACATACAGTCCGCATGACATGATGATTATGTTGATAAGCACCACAGAGCTTTCCAAGTATAAAACCCATAGTAGTAGCAGTGTGTCTATGTGAGGGGTGTGTATTGTGTAAAAAAAAATTACCATATTATCTACTATTTTGTGGTACATCACCACACCAGTAATTATATTTAAATTAAAATAATCGTCTAACCATGTGAAACCTTGAAAGGTTAAAAAAAAGTTTCCAAAAGTATTTTACGGTAAATAATAAAACTCGTAAATAAAATTAAATTTTTATAAGACTTTTCCTTCTTTACTTGTCACGGTAGCGTTTGTTTGCAGAGACTGAAACTGAGACTGGGAGACAGAGACTCAGTATTATGTTTGTTGAGCTAGAGACTGGTACTTAAATTTCTGTCTCCATCTTCAAAATTTTAGTATTTCATTACCTCCAAAGAGTAGGGACACTGGAGACAGAAAATTTTAAAGACGGAGACAGAAATTTTAATTATAATTTGTACCTATATTATCCCCATTCTAATTCAATAATTCCTGCATTAACCCTAATGTAAATGAGGGCATTATTCGTTAACCCTCGTGACTCTATCTTCTTATTCTTCTTCAAAGTCGTCGCTGCAGCCTCTAAAGCACCATTTCAAGAACAGCTACCTCGTCGCCGTTGTCCTAACCACCACTAGGTAAGTGATTTGCCGCTTTCAAGTTCATATTCGTAGCCCCCATCTTCTCATCTCCTCGATTTCTCCTTCACAGGAAAATCGAAGGACGAAGTTGCCGCCATTCCCCGATTGCTGTCCACGTCAACCACCAACTCATCGTCCTATATGCTTTAACGCAGGTTAGTTCTATACGAATGTTGTTTAATTTACTGATTCCTTTTATTTTTTTGGTCGTTTCCTAATCTATGGATTTGTTTATGACCTAGTAATAAGACTTCTCTGTTCTTCTGATATTCAATTTGATCTGTGGATTTAACCATTACTGTTGTGTAATGCTTAAATTAAATTTGTTTGTGTTTGAAAGGTGTATTTGTACTAAGAACCTCTTAAGCTTTTATTTTGTTTGGCTACTTTGATTTAGGAAAATTAAAATTTGAAATGAGACAAGTTACTATTTTGCTTGGTTTGTCATTATTTTGTTAATGGTGTGAAGTAGTAGCACTAAAGTTGAAGAAATTCTTTGCCTAGTGTTGTAATGTAGTTTAGATTTTGTTCCTTTGCTGAAAAAATAGAGTAGAATGCCTGATTTCTATAATGTTAAAGGTGTTGAAATGTAGTTTAGGATTAGTTGCTTCATTTATATCAATTTACTTGCTTTTTCATGTTATGTCTCCTTTCAATTTTTCATATAAATATGCTTGATACATAAACCAACCAAACAGTATTTAAATAAGGTGCCACACTTGATAGAGAAAGAGAATGAACTTAATCGTTATGCAAGGAAGGAGGAAGTTCGCGTGAAGGGAAAAACAAGTAGCACTAAAATGATGGAATTGAATATAATAAATATGAAATAATAACTTATCCATGAGTACGGTTCAAAATAAAATGCTTAGAGGTAATTATAACAAAAGAAACTAATACGTCCTAACTAATTTCGTCAAAGAGGCTCCCATACTTGTGTCCAATCCTATCCTTGATCAGGACCCTTCAGTTATTCATGAATCGAGGTACCAGTGGTCTTCCTCCAACACCTTTCTGCGCAGTGAAGATCCGGTTCCGTTGTGTGGGAGGAACTAAGACTCGACGGGGTGCCGAGGTGGGTGAATAGGGTACGTATTCCACCTTTGGACATTCGCAAGGATTCGACTCCTCCTCTGGATCCTCCTCCATGGTGTCTTCCTCCTAGTCAGGGTTGTCGGATTCCTCGTCCTCCGTCTCGGAATCTAATTCGAGATGCACCACCTCGGATGACCATTTCTTGAATGCTAAAGCGTTCTTATCTTGGAAGGTTATGACGGGCAGCTGGCCTGGGATTCTTTCTCCACGAACGCTCGACCTAAGTAGATAGTTTGGAGCACGGTAGTAGTGGTCGTAACTACTCGTGCGTGCTTTGAGGGGTCATGCTCAGAAGTTACCTTCGGGGGGCACTGCGTCGTCTCTATCCGCTGTGCCATATTCCTCTGGAGACAGTATGGGAAAAGAAAAGGGATGAGAACTTAAAGTCTCAGTAGGAGTGCTATGCAACACCTCCATATCTATCTCCAGCCCACGTGCGAGATTTTAAAAAAAGTCGTACGATATGACATGCAATATGATTCTTTCTTTTAAAGCATATAGGTAAAAAGGAAAGCACATAGGAAAAATAGAAGGATAGTAACATATGAAACGTTGACATGTTCATAAGTAAATCTTTAGAAAAAAACATCATCATGATCAAACTTTGCCTTATACTTTCTCCTTTCCTTAACTTATAGCTTTTATGAAAGGCATTGAGCTCAAACCGGTATAAAATGATAGTCCCTTTCCTTTACCGAAGATTCTTATCTCGAATGTCTTGGCGATCACCTTCCCTTACCGAAGGATCATCTCGATCGATCACCCTCCCTTACCGAGGGATCATCTCGATATCTTGTCTTTGGGGGTCACCTTCCCTTACCGAAGGATCATTCCCTCAGTTTAGTTTACAACTAGGGTTGTTTAGGCATACACAAGAAGATATTCATGCAAGAATAGATCATGCAAGAAGTGGGACATATACCATGATAAAATGAGCATGTTGAATAATATATTATAAGAAAGTAGGTACACTCGGCCCTAGAGGGATATTAATAATATAGTGTATAAAATATCATATAAGTGTTCATTATATAGAAAAATAGGATATTTTAAATAGTTGAATAGTTATAAGGGGCATGTACTCTTAACTCAAAGAAATATTATTAATCCAATGGTATAAAAGTTAATATAATTCCATGTAATAAAATAGGGGATATTAATTAGTTGAATAAAACAATCTTAAGGAAACATGTACCCTTGACCCTAAGAAGATATTAGTAATGTAATGTATAAAATATAATCTAAATGCACATAGTAAGAATGAGGTATATTAAATACTTGAATAAAATATTATAAGAAAGCATGTACCTTTTACCTTAAATTAAAGTAGTAATAATAATATAATGATATAAGAGGTCATTTAGTTGCACATAATGGAATAGGGTACATTGAACAGGACATAAAAGAAAAAGCATGTACTCTCAACATTAAAGGGATAATAATAATATAATTGTATAAAGGGTCATGTAAATGCACATAGTAAAATTAGGGTATATTAAATAATTAAATAAAACATTATAAAGGGTATGTATTCTCAGTATTAAAGGAATAATAATATGATGGTATAAAAGGTCATGTAAATGCACATAGAAAAATATGGGATATGAATCAAGAGGGCATGAATGATATAATAGATAATCATGATCAATGTGGATGAAAGATAAGTAAAGGATAATTAATGCCATAAGACACATGAAAGATGGTAGCCATGCATGGATGGAAAGGAAATAAAATAGAGCATACTACATGCCAACATAAGAGTAAGAAAAGCATAATTCCCTACTCTTTTTTCTGACGCTTCTTTGAGCTTGCCCCTTGTGTTTGCACACGGAATATACTTTTTGTAGAGAGACAAAGGAGAGGACTAGTATTTGAGAGGAGTGATTTTCTACCTATAGGTGCACCCCTATTTATATACATTTGGGGATAGGGTGATTGGGATAATTTTAATTTCAAATGGAGGATGATTACTAGATTCCTATCCATAAAATTCAAAATTCTAAGCCTATCTCCTAACTGATTTTTAAATTTTGAATTTAATTTTGTTTCTAGAAGGGGTGGCTGTTACATTATCACCCACATAAGAAAAGAATTTTTCCCCAAATTCCAGGTCCAAAATTGGTCGATGAGGGTTGTTAAATAACTTTAGGGGTCTTATTGTAATTTCCCACTGTTGGGGAGGAAAGAAAATCTTCACCATGATCGTTACCTGTAAACAAGTTCGGGAACTTCTGGCTCATGTCTGCCTCTTTTTCCCATGTGTAGCCCTTGAATTGCCGCTACCCCATGCCACCTTTACCAGTCGTATCGTCTTGTTCCTTAGTTGCTTCATGCTTCTGTCTACAATCTTCATGGCTGGTAGTTCAAAAGTCAGGTCGTCTTTGAGTGTTACATCCTCTTGCTGTAACACATGGCTTGGATCGTGCTGGTATTTTCGGAGTTGGGACAGATGGAATACGTTGTGTAGTCTCGATAGATTTGGTGGTAGGGCGAGCTGGTATTCTGACTTTCCTATACGTCGGAGGATTTGGAATGGACCCAGGTACTGGGGGCTTAATTTCTGTACCATAAGAGCCCTTTCTACCCCGGTGGTGGGGGTGATTTTTAGGAACACGTGATCGCCCTCCTAAAATTCGAGGGTTTTTCTTTGTTGATCTGCATAACTCTTTTGTCGACTTTGGGCGGTGCGCATTCTTTTCCTTATCCTTTTGATATCTTCTGTGGTCCATCTTACTAACTCTGGTCCTAAGTAGCCCTTTTCTTCTGGTCCATACTAGCATAAAAGAGATTGGCATCTTCGCCTGTACAGTGCCTCATATGGTGCCATCCCGATGCTACCATGGTAACTGTTGTTATAAGCAAACTCGATCAGTGGTAGGTGACTTTCCCACTTTCCTGGTCTATCTAGGACACAAGCTCGTAACATGTCTTCCAACGTCTGGATCGCCCTTTCTGTTTGCCCATCTGTTTGCGAGTGTTATGACGTGCTTAAGCACAATTTTGTCCCAAACGCCTTCTACAATGCGTTCCAAAACCTAGAGGTGAATCTTGGGTCTTTGTCTGAGACTATGATTGATGGTACTCCGTGTAATCTCATGATCTCTTTGATATATAGCGTGGCTAGTCTTTCCAACGAGTCGGTCGCCTTGACTGGTAGAGAATGGGCAGTCTTTGTAAGCCGGTCCACACTGACCCATATGGCGTCACGTCCTGCTTGAGTACGAGGTAGTCCCATGACGAAATCCATCGATATATCCTCCCACTTCCATTCTGGGATGCCAAGGGGTTGCAATACCCCTGATGGTTTCTAATGCTCGATTTTTACCTTCTAACAAATTAGACATTTATTCACGACCGTAGCCAAATCCTTTTTCATCCCTGGCCACCAGAACATGTTCTTCAAATCATGGTACATCTTTGTCATGCTAGGATGAATGGTAAAATCTCCTTTATGGGCTTCTTCCGCGATCTTGTTTTGAAGATTGCTTTCCCTTGGGACACAGATTCGACCTTGGTATCTCCATACCTTGTCCTCTCCTTCGGTGAAGCCTTTCAATTTTCCTTCCTTGACAAGGCGCATGGTTTCTTGAAAGTCAGGGTTGGAGCTCTACGCCTTAGTTATTTGTTCCTTGAATTGACTTGTCACTGTTAGGTGACTCAGATGTATGCTTTCTGGAGCGGGGGTGACTTGTAAGTTCACGTCTCTGAAATTCTTTATCAACTCTGCCTCTTTTATCATCAGCCATGATGCCTTGAGTACCTTCCGACTCAGAGCGTCAGCCACCAGGTTAGCCTTCTCCGGGTGGTAGTTTAGAACAAAGTCGTAGTCTTTAAGAAACTCCATCCATCTCCTTTGCCGTATGTTGAGTTTCTTCTGGTCGAACAGGTACTTTAAGCTCTTATGATCGGAGAATACTTGAAAGCCAACTCCGTACAAATGATGTCTCCATGTTTTCAGCGCAAATACTATCGTGGCTAGTTCAAGGTCGTAAGTTGGATTGTTGGCTTCGTGGGTCTTCAGTTGCCTTGACGCATACGCCACTACCTTTTTGCATTGCATTAGTACGCAACCCAATCCTTGCCCTGAGGCATCGCAGTAGACTTCGAAAGCCATGTTGAGGTTAGGTAAGGTTAGTTCTGGGGCGGATGTCAAGCGACATTTTAACTCTTGGAAGCTTCTTTCGCAATCTGGCGTCTAAATAAACAGGGTATCCTTCCTGGTTAAGCGAGTTAACGACAGGGCTAGTTGGGAAAACCCTCTTATGAACCTTCTATAGTAGCCCGCCAATCCTAAAAAACTCCTTATTTTTGTTACTGACGTCGGCCTTTCTCAGTTTAGTACAGAGTCTATCTTACTTGGATATACTGATATTTCGTTGCCAGAAACCATATGTCCAAGAAATTGTACCTCCTTAATCCAAAACTCACACTTGGGTAGTTTCACGTACAACTTTTTCTCTCGAAGGGTCTCCAGTATTACACGCAAGTGCTCCTTATGTTCTTCTTCTGTCTTGGAGAAAATCAAAATATCATCTATGAATACCACCACAAAACTGTCGAGGTAAGGTCAAAAAATTCTATTCATGTAGTCCATAAAGACAGCGAGGGCATTGGTTAACCCAAAAGACATTACTATAAACGCGTAGTGTCCGTATCTCGTTCGAAAAGCCGTCTTTGGGATGTCTTCCTCTCTTACCCTTATTTGATGATACCCTGATCTCAAGTCAATTTTAGAGAACACTGTTGCACCTTGTAGTTGGTCCATTAAGTCATCTATTCTTGGGAGGGGATACTTGTTCTTCACCGTGATTTTGTTGAGTTGTCTATAGTCTACGCAGAGACGCATACTGCCATCCTTTTTCTTCACAAACAATACTGGAGCTCCCCAGGGAGAGACGCCTGGTCTGATGAATCCCTTTTACAGCAGCTCTTCCAGTTGGTTCTTCAGTTCAGTGAGCTCCAATGGAGCCATCCGGTAAGGGGCTATAGAGATTGGCCCCGTCCCAAGCACCAATCTATGGAGAACTCAACTTCTCGCGTTGGGGGAAAAGAGGGTATATCTTTGGGGAAGATATCTGAAAAGTCTCGTACTACTGGTATCTCACACAACTCCTGATTGGAATCTGATTTTACCGAATTTAGCAAGGCATATTCTTGCCGCGTACTTGTACCTTTGGAGGATCTTGGAATGTTACTTGTGTCTTGTATGGATTGAGAATGAAAGATGACTTTTCTCTCAAAACAATCTAACAAGACTCAATTTTCGTTGAGCCAATCCATTCCTAGGATGATGTCTAATCCTACTAAAGGGAGGCACACGAGGTCAGCAAGGTATGACCTACCTGAAATGTGGATGCAAGTCCTCTGACAAACCTGCTGAGTTTTGACACTCTTACCGGCTGGGGTGGTCACTAGTAGGACATATGATAATTTGGTCATGGGTAAACTAATTCTACTAGTAGCAGAGAGAGATATAAATGAATGAAAAGCACCAGTATCGTATAAAATAGTTAAAGGAGCTCCATTAATTATGCACTTACCCTCGATTCGATCTTCTGACTGGTGGGCTTCCTCGCTGCTGAGGGCAAAGACTCGCCCCTGACGATGGGGTGCATTGGCAGAGGAAAGGGAAACTGCTGGGCATTCCCTGGTGATATGCCCCGGTTGGAAACACCAGAAGCAGACATTTTGCCTGGCAAGGCACCTACCCCTATGTTGCTTCCCACACGAAGCACACTCCTTGAGTTCGGTGTTCTTTGGTGAGGTGTCAGTGGGAGGTTTCTGACGATTCGTGCCCTGTTGAGGTTGCCTTCCTATAGGTCTTCCAAGAAAGGCCTTCTTCTGTGACGGATGCTGAGAAGATCCTTGATTCAGCTGCATTTTTCTTGAAAGCCTTGCTTCTTTCTGACGCTAGCTTTTTGGTGCATTCTTCGATCACCTGGCACTTGCTAACAAGGGAAGAGAACTCTCGGATTTCCAGTGGGGCTATTGCGGTTAGGATTTCTGCCCTGAGCCCTCCTTGATACTTCACACACTTCCACTTTTCGTCTGGATTATCCTTATACATTACAGAGCCTCTCGAACTTCTCTGTGTACTCTGCAATACTCATCCTATCTTGCTTCAGTTGAAGAAACTCCATCTCCTTGGACTCTCGAACAGAAAGGGGGAAGTACTTCTTGTAGAAAGCTTCCTTGAAGGTGGCCCAGCTGATATCTGTTCCAGCATCCTCCAACAACCGTCTTGCTCCATCCCACCAGAACTCGGCATCAGCTTTGAGCATGAAGGTAGCGTAATTCACTTGCTGTACCTCAGTGCATGAAAAAATTGTGAATACTTTTTCCATTTCTGTCAGCCATTCCTTTGCTATATCAGGGTTGAGGGCCCCACAGAACTCAGGCGGACCAATCTTCTTGAAGTCAGCAAAAGACATACGGGTTTGTCCTTTCTCTAGCCTGGGAGTATTGGGATCCCTGTCCCCAGTGGACAGTTATTGAGCCATCAGGTTTGTGGCTTAGGCCTGTTCCTTCATTGCCTTGGCCATCTTTTCATGTGCTTTACTAGGGTTGAGGAGTTCGAGCTCGATCCATGTGGGCGTCTACGACTTGTCATAGGTCCTCTGTTCATGGATAACCATAGGGAGAAGTTTTATTAGTCATACCTCCTAAGACAGGATCCCTAGGATCGACTTTGCTCTGATACCAATAATGTAACACCCTAAGTTAAATCCTATCTTTGAAGGTCTTTAAATAAGGTGCCACACTTGATAGAGAAAGAGAATGAACTTAATCGTTATGCAAGGAAGGAGGAAGTGCACGTGAAGGGAAAAACAAGTAGCACTAAAATGATGGAATTGAATATAATAAATATGAAATAATAACTTATCCATGAGTACGGTTCAAAATAAAATGCTTAGAGGTAATTATAACAAAAGAAACTAATACGTCCTAACTAATTTCGTCGAAGAGGCTCCCATACTTGTGTCCCATCCTATCCTTGATCAAGACCCTTCAGTTATTCACGAATCGAGGTACCAGTGGTCTTCCTCCAACACCTTTCCGCGCAGTGAAGATCTGGTTCCGTTGTGTGGGATGAACTAAGACCCAACGGGGTGCCGAGGTGGGTGAATAGGATACGTATTCCATCTTTGGACTTTCGCAAGGATTCGACTCCTCCTCTGGATCCTCTTCTATGGTGTCTTTCTCCTGGTCAGGGTTGTCAGATTCCTCGTCCTCCGTCTCGAAATCTAATTCGAGATGCACCGCCTCGGATGACCGTTTCTTGAATGCTGAAGCATTCTTATCTTGGAAGGTTACGACGGGCAGCTGGCCTGGGATTCTTTCTCTACGAACTCTTGACCTAAGTAGATAGTTCGGAGCACCGTAGTAGTAGTTGTAACTACCCATGCATGCTTCGAGGGGTCATGCTCAGAAGTTACCTTCGGGGGGCACTGCGTCGTCTCTATCCGTTGTGCCATGTTCCTCTGGAGATAGTTTGGGAAAAGAAAAAGGATGAGAACTTAAAGTCTAAGTAGGAATGCTATGCAACACCTCCATATCTATCTCCAGCCCACGTGCGGCATTTTAAAAAAAAGTTGTACAATATGGCATGTAATATGATTTTTTCTTGTAAAGCATATAGGTAAAAAGGAAACCGCATAGGAAAAATAGAAGGATAGTAACATATGAAACGTCGACATGTTCATAAGTAAATCTTAGAAAAAAAACATCATCATGATCAAACTTTGCCTTATACTTTCTCCTTTCCTTAACTTATAACTTTTATGAAAGGCATTGAGTTTAAACCAGTATAAAATGAGAGTCCCCTTCCTTACCGAAGGTTCTTATCTCGAATGTCTTGGTGATCACCTTCCCTTACCGAAGGATCATCTCGATCGATGTTCGCAATGGGAGGAACTCAGACTTTTCTCTTGATCAAGATGTTTTGCATTGTGGTCAACGCTTATGTGTGCCAGATAACCACGATTTGAAGAAAGCTATTTTGGAGGAGACCCACAATTCTAAGTATACCGTTCATCCATGCTCCAATAAGATGTATCAAGGTTTGAAACAATTGTTTTGGTGGGAAGGCATGAAGAAAGACATAGGAGTTTTTGTTTCTCATTGCTTAACTTGCCAACAGGTTAAAGCTGAACATCAAAGACCTGCTAGGCTATTGCAACAGATTGAGATACCTGAAAAGATTACGATGGATATTGTAATAGGTTTACCTCGTAGTTTTAAAGGTTTTGATTCAATTTGGGTAATTGTGGATAGAATGACGAAGTCAACCCACTTTCTTCTAGTGAAAGTGTAGCTCAGTATGCTCAACTTTATGTTGATAAGATAGTTAAATTACATCGAATCCCAGTGTCCATTATTTCAGATCGCGGATCTCAATTCACCTCTCATTTTTGGAAGTCTTTTTAGAAAGCATTAGGAATTCGTCTGGATCTTAGCACATCTTTTCACCCTCAAACCGATGGACAGTCGGAAAGGATAATTCAAACATTGGAAGACATGTTAAGGTGTTGTGTTCTAGATTTTGGTAGAAATTGGGACAGCTATCTACCTTTGATCGAGTTCTCTTATAATAATAGTTATCAAGCCAGCATTCAAATGGCACCATTTGAGGCTCTTTATGGGAGAAGATGTATGTCACCTATTGGGTGGTTTGAGGTTGGTAAGATTAGGCTTTTGGGGCCAAATTTGGTACAAGACGCAGTTGAGAAGGTTCACATAATAAGAGAACGTCTATTAGTAGCTCAGAGTAGGCAAAAGGCTTATGTTGATAACAGAAGACGTAACTTAGAGTTTTTAGTGGGTGATCAGGTATTTCTTCGAGTGTCGCCTATGAAAGGAGTGATGAGGCAAGCTTAATCCTCGTTATATTAGTCCATTTGAGATTTTGGACAGAATAGGTGCAGTTGCTTATCGCTTGGCATTGCCGCCTGAGTTGTCTATGATTCATCCAATCTTTCACATATCAATGTTGCGCAAATACCTTCCCGACCCATCTCATGTGCTTGCACCACAAGCCATAGAGCTAAAGGAGGATTTATCATTTGAAGAGGAACCAGTGGCTATAGTTGATCGCCAAGTAAAGAAACTACGTTCTAAAGAGATAGCATCTGTGAAAGTTATTTGGAAGAATCATTCGGTAGAAGAAGAAACTTGGGAAGTGGAGGATGCTATGCGTGACAAATGTCCATATTTGTTTGAGTCTGAAGGTAACTATCACACTTATCACCATATATGAATTTGAAAATTCGGGGACCAAATTTATTAAGGGGGAGAGAATGTAGTAACCAAAAGAAAAAAAAAAGAAAGAGAGGAGGGGCACGTGACAAGCACGTGACCCACTTTAATTCCTCTTATTCCCTTTAGGAAGGCTCCCGAAGCCCTTCCCCTCTCATTCTCAATCTCATCTCTCTCCTTCCTCATCCCCCTATCTTCCTAATCTCTTCCATCTTCTTATATTTTCTTATTTCAATCATACACTATCATCAAACACACTTTTCTTCATCACACTTCCTTCTTCTTTTCTCTCTAACTTCATTCATCTAAATTTCATTTAGTGCAACCCCAAAATCATGGAGTTTTAACTTAATGAGTGAGGAAAGTATTCAACCTTTGAGTTTCGGTTATTATTGAGGCTTCAAGGTAACTCTTTGACTCAATAATTATCTATATCTCAAATTTTTGTCATCTTTAAACTTGTGAGTATAGCAAAATCCGAAATAAGGGTTTTTAGGTTAGAGAATTTGGAATTTTTGTCAAAATGAGTAAGATTATGTTAATTGACAAAATTAGTAGCTCACAAACATCATTATTGTCATATTTTAGAGTTGTAGAGTTATTGGACATCATTTGATAGCTCGTTGGAGCGCTCAAAGTTGCTTCTGGTTCTTTAAAATCAAGTTGTGAGTGGATATTATATCTATAATTATTTTTAAATATATTATTATCAATATTTTTGTTGAATCATTAATTTTGGAGTTTGAAAATATTTTATTATTGTGATTTTTGAATTTTTAAAATAAATATTGATTTGTGAAACTTACAATTTTATAAAAATACACACGAGACGATATTTATATATTTTGTAAAGCATACATATTTTTTTATTTGACTTTATTAAATTTTAGTATGGAATTTTATATATATTGATTTGCTATGGTACTTAGTAGTATGTTATAAACATTAGAGATTTTTATAAGTGATTTGGTTTGGATTGGTTTGAGAGACTCATACTAGAAAATCATAGTTAATGGCGGTTATGATGTTAACCTAGATGCATCTGGCTCAGACCTCAACTAGCAGGGGCGTTGCTAGCCTAACGTGTAGGTCACACGTTGGATCTGTTATATCGTACGAGCACACTAGAGGAAAGGGCTACCCTTAGAGGTGGAGCCGCCCTAAGTGTGTAATATTCGATTTGATTTGACTTCTAGAATGAGAACTCCCATTTCAGTTCATTTCGCTTAATTATTTATCTATTTATTTACATAATTAATTAATATGAATTCTTCATCTTTGGAAAGAGATATAATTTTCATGGTAAAATTTGTATTGTCTTGTGTAGGTTATAGATGTAATGTTTACTCACTGAGTTGCAAAACTCACCCTATTATATTCTCATGTTTTTTAGATACAGGAGTCATTCCAGGTTCCTTTCCACCTGCCCCTCAGTAGATCTTAGTCATTTTGGTGAGTCCTTCTTCTTTCCAAGGGCTAAATAATTATGTAATGGAACCTTTGCTTAAAATTTAGATTATGTCAATGCTCCATATCCCACAGGCAGGATCCTCGTGTGGGTTATGTTATTTTGAATCTTGAACTATTTAGATAGTAATTATTAGTTATGTAAGACTTATGGATTTAACTATATACTCTAGTTATCAACTTGATATATATATGATGCGTATTTTGGATATATTTGGTTGTGGATATGGTTGGAATATGTTGTTGTTGTTGTCTTTGGAAATGGATGTTTATTATTGATACAGAGAGTTAATATTTATGTTGGTAAGGTCTTAGAAACAGATGAGGTTCTGTTCGTTTTTTCTGAAAATTTGGTCGTTTGGATTGCTGAGGGACTTGTCCCTTGAGCGCCAGTTATGGCTTGGTTTGGGCCATGACAGCAAACCTTTGCATCAATAATCCAATTCAAAAAACTTGCCTCAAATATGTGTAATGGCCCACATATGTCTTTTCTCATACATATCAATAATCCAATTCTTTTTAGCTACACTGAACTCCTTAACCATTTCAAACCACTTCTGCTCAAACACACTAATATCATAATCTCCTAACATACACTTCTTAAAAATAGATGTGAATTTTGGGTTTCCAACATTACTTGTGGCATTTCGAATGAGGTGCCAGGCACATAATCTATGATGGGCATTTATTAGGAATATCGCCTCAATTACAAACTTCATTGATGGGGCACTGTCTGTAATCACATGTACAAGTGTTTTTCCCTTCATAGTTGCCAGTAGTTATAATAACCATATGTAGACCTCCTTACTCTCATAGGTAACTAGAACATGTCCAAATACCGCTGTTTGGTTGTGATGATTCATACTAAAAAATACTACTATTGGACACAAGTACTTATTCTTCTTGTATGTCTCATTAAGGGCAAGCACATCTCCGAATACTTCATAATCTATCTAGCTTCTTCTATCACACCAAAATAGAGCTTGCAATACCCCGTTAGCATTAACTATATGCTTATAATAGAGACAATGATCTTCAGCTTTCTGATTTTTCAGGTATTTCAATGCTACTTTAGCATCATCTAGGGCGTAACACCTTCATTTAGCAATTTCATTATACATATCTCTTAAGGTATAATTAACATTCTCATAACCACCTGCTTGATTAGCTAACTCAGCATATATGGGGTGTGCTAATGCCTGCATCTTTTATGTTGTGCATTTGACCAGCATTGCCTCTATCATTTTCCTTTGTGTAGGAAGGAAACCAATTAACCTAGGATCAAGGCAATCATAATTGTGCAACTCAACAAATAAAGCCACATGCTATCTTCTGGTGTAAGCCACAAAACGAACTACAAGCCTAGCTAAGCAGCCATAACAAGTCTCAAATTTTGGCTCATTTTTTCTATTTTCTATATTATAATATTTCTCTAGTCTAAATTCTTCACATATTCTCCTTTGCTGTTTTTTCGAGTCTTACTTTATCTAACACCAAAACCATCAGATTTTGCATAATGGTTATAGAAATCAAATGCTATTTGAAGATTAGAAAAATGAAAATATTCCATCTCATGAGCACCTATGTTTAAAAAATCAACCATGACAATATTTTCAATATCATGTATTCGATATACTACATCAACCTGATGTGTAACGTGAACATGAAGAATTGAAGGAGGTAGAAACCACTTGTGAGTGGGTGTATAATGATAAAAGAAGTAGTTATTGATAATTATTTAAATTATTTTTTAATTTAAATTAGTAACTATTCATCCGTTCCTGTATTTGAATTTTTTAATACTTTTTATTATTTTAAAATTATATTTTTATACCTATAAAAATTACAAATACTCATATTTCATTTACAGTATAAATAAATTAATTATGAGTATATCTTGTTTACACTATAAACAAAATATGTTGAGTACGTTAACCCCCCACGTATCACGTGTCCACCCATTTTATTTGCTTAAACTTTTTGTCAATAAATGAGATATACTCTTAATTAATTCATTTACAGCACTGTAAATAAGATATTTTTCACTGTAAATTGTGTTTAAATTACTTATACTGATAAATGAAATATTTTAAATGTTTATTAAAAAAATTCGTGTGATGGTATATTGCTCCACTATATTTGTTCATCAAGGAATCTAAAAAACGTATAAAAAAATAAATAGACAAATTCAACTAAGTAGGTAACAGGGAAGATACCAGCCACATGCCTTATAATCAAGAATATGCTATGCATTCAACCAAAGAAGACATGCAAAAGGAGGGATGTGTAATGCATTATTTTTCCTTTAAACTTACTCCACAGGAAGATCATTTTTAGAAACAAGTATAGACAACTCTAACATGAAATTGGTTTAGAGAACTTGCAAAGCAAAAAATGGTTTAGTATTGACATTATTAAATTGGTCACAAACAATACTAAAGGAGTGCAGTGAATAAACAACAATGAAAGTTGTGTAGAGCAATGTCAACTCCAAACACAAACAATTAATGAGAAAATTTAATACCAATCAAGCATAGAGATAACCCAATAGGTGACGTCAAAGTTAATAGAACAATAATTCTATGATCAAGATGAAAAAACACGAGCTCAGGAATCCATAACCATTTTGTAATGAAAATCACACTACGCACACCATGTGTTCATCACAATCCACAACCATGGTTTGTTTTTCATCAATTTTGACCTTTCAACTTTCGTATTCTTCTTTTTCAATTTTTTTCATGGTTGTTGTTTTTGTGAATGAATATGCAAATGGCATTCTTTGGATTTGATTCCTTTCTAACTCTAAATTGGTGTTTTTTCTTGATGAGCTTTATCTAATTTTTTTGAGAGTTCTACTACTTGTTCCTAATAAAAACAAAAAACAAAATTGGCAATTTCAATCTCTCAAGATTCCCTATCCACTAGAGTAATACTACTACAAACATAAAAAAAACACATGTCATATAACAAAATAAAATCTAATTTAACTTATTTACTTTTTTATGTATTTCATCAAATGACCCATATAGTCATACGCATACAACATTTCTACAACTGCAACTACAACATAGAGTAAAAAGGATGTAGTAAAATTAAAAATTTAAACTTTATGACAGAATTTAGAAGAATATGTAGTTTATTTTATCTTTTTGTTTTTTAATTTTTCTAAATTCTAAGTCTTGAAACTAAATTGTACTAACTAGAAAAGGGAAGGGGTTATAAAACACATGGGTTCAGAAAGCTCGTTGAGACATGGTTTCATCCCTTTCATTTATCTTTTATGTATCACTTTTTTTTTGGTATCATCACATATTCTGCTTGCTCGGAACTGTGGTGTTCCCTAGCAAGTTGTCCAATTTGGTTAACTCAAAATATTTACCTCTACTTCTAGAATTGTTGGGGACAGCTTTTCTGACACATCTATATAGGTTGTTGTATCATATATCATGATGCAGTTGTAAGTAGATGGATGACCTCCTTATACTACTGTTTGTTTGGATGGGAGCGTATGCCGTGGATAACACATATTCCTTACGATCAGCTTCCAGCTGTTGGAATATTAGTTGGTCAACACGAATAGTTATATTTTTCATTTCATCCTTTCTTACATTTTAAAAATTGATTCTAACCAACGTAAACTGATTTAGGTGAAGTCATTGGCACCAATTAAGAAATTATGTGGAAGGTCTACGGCACAATTTATCCAACAGTTAGATGACAAGGATCTGAACAACTTACATGCTAAAGATTTCTTTTAATATTAATCATGTTTAGTAATTTAAATAAATGTTGTTATGTTTATTTTTTATAGTTAATTTGGTGGTTAGGGACGGATTTATGTTGATGAATGTGGGGGCAAGTTTCCCCAGTGAAGTTTAAAATTTTTTTAACTAATAATCTGATACACAGTAACAAAATTTATTTCCCCCCACTATATAATTAAATTTGACCTAACTATAATTAAATTTCACTCATCAATTTCAATTATGTAAAAACAAATAGTAATTCAAAATTCAAATGAATTTGTTACAATAACATTTAAAAAGAAGGAGTGAAATAATTATAGATTTATTATTTTATAATTACAACTAATAAATAAATTTAAAATTTAAAAAAATTATTTATATACATAGTGAATATCACTATTGTGCCGTGTATATGATTATTTGTTCAAAATAGAAGTAACTACTAATTTAATTAGTATCCAAAAAATTCAAGCACAGACAAAATAATCCTTGAATGATTTGAAAAATGTGATAAGAATAACTAATAAATATTATATTTATTAAAAGTGACAAAAAATCATATTTAAGAAATAACGTATCCATTTAATCTAAATTATTTTGTTAATGTTTGAATAAATATTTAAAAAATGTACAAAAATATTTAGAGTAAAATTTGATCTCTAAATTTTTTTATTTTTTTTAAATTTAGTCCTTCACAATTAAAAAATTTTAAAAAAATTCACTTGACATAAAATTATAAATTTTTAAGAATGAAAAGATCTTATTATTTTAATAATATTCACAAAATATTGCATCAAAATATGACAGTTAAAGTCTTATTTTAGAATATATATATATATATATATATATATATATATATATATATATATTTAATATTTAATGTATATCTAGTTTTTCGGGACTTTTTTTAATGTATATCTAGTTCTTTGCGACTTTTTTTATATTGACTATTAAATAAAAAATAGTTAAATAAATAATAATAATAAAATAAGAAATCAAAATAATACTATTTATTATTAGTGTTTTTTTAAAGTTAATTTTAGTTTTTCTGAGACAACATCAGTTGAAAAAACTTTTTTAAATATAAATATTATAAAAAAATTGATTTCGTAATCATGTGAGATGAATTTTTAAATAATTATTTAACAATATATATAAAAAGAGAGATATTTAATTGTATTGATAATGAAAAAATTATTTAATCTTTTCAAAATATAAAACCTAAAAAAATGAAATTTAATTTTTATATTATTATTTAAATTATTATTTTAGTATTTTAATTTGTTGGTTAATAATTTAAAAACTAATTATATTTTATAATAACAAAGTATAATTATAAAAATTATTATCATATTATATATATTTTGTCCCCTTTCACAAAATTTTTTAAATTCGTCACTGTTAGTAGTCATATGTAGCTGTTAATGATCTTAAAGACCTACATCGATATTTGTGGGTGTGCACTTCAATGTTCCCATTAGTGTCGTTTGAGTGTATCGAATAACACCCAATAGACAGAGTGAGACATCCATTTGGGCTTCCACAACCTTCACCAGATGATCCATTTCAGATTGGTGAAGCTCATTCCAAGCAGTTGACCGGAGCGTAGTGCCATGACTAGAGGAAAAGGAGCAAGTATTAGGTTGATATGTGAGCAATCAACGCTACATGATGGTGCTCCATGGAAATGAAATTGACGACTTTCGTACTTGTCCAGTGTTATATGATTGGTACACATTGTGATGTTATGACCATCACCTTAGGTTGTTAGGGAGAGTTCCACAGGCAGACCTCAAGGAGGATCAACCATAATTGCCACCATCGCCTGGACAATATTAGTTTTTTCTTTAAGAGAAATAACATTATTTTTCTGTTTACCAGTTGCCCCCACCACAACATGAGTATCCCATTTTCCAACAACAACCACCTCAGCAACATCAATTTTTTTTACCCACCACAACCATCACCTCAACAACCACACTTCACTGTCTTTAAATCATATCCACCACCTCCACCACCATCATAACCCCAGCCACAAATAAACATTTATTTTCAACCACAATCACCAGAATCAGAACCAGAACCATAAGCAGAACTAGATCCAAAATCGTACTTGCCACATTACAATCTGTTGACCATTCTACCGCAAGAATTCTTAAGTTCGTTGAACCCATTTGGTGATATCAGTTTGTCTCAAGTATTGAGAGAGTTAAGAGTTTTGCGATGATAAGCATTGTTGGTCATTAATCCATCCAAATTCCATCTCCGGCCAGTACTATCCAATTAATAATATGTCAATTTTATACATCGCCAAATACCTGCTACTTCTGATTCATTTGTTGGCCAGATATCGGTATATAATTGAGGTAGTGATTACTTTGAAGTTGACCGACCAGAACAGAGCCGCCCCTCGCGTAGGATCGACCCACCATGTACGTCCGAACTATCGTGTACGACATCAACCAATTGTCCAGGATATGAATGCTTTTGAATTTATGACGGTGGTAGAACGAGTGCTAGGATATGAGTGCTTTGGAAATTTCTGAGGGTGGTGGAGTGAGTGCCTAGGATATAGGTGCTTTTGGGATTTATGAGGGTAGTGGAGCGAGTGGCTAGGATGCGGGTGCTTCTAAGAGTCATCCATATTTTCTATGGACAAAGACTATTCCACCAAAGAAATTCTCTCCATCTCTGATTATGAAGATGTTCCAGAAAGGAAAAAAAAATTGGTGGGAGACAAACTAGAAAAAAATATACTTTTGTATTTTCTTATTTGTATTTAGTTCTTTATGTGTTATATTTTTTTATTACATATATTTATTTTCTCTTTTTTGTTTTATTTTATTATATAATTTTCTTATGTGTTGTATTTATTTTTTCTCTCATGATGTAATTCTTTTTTATTTATTTTTGGCTATGTCTTGTATTTATTTTTCTTTTATGTTGTGTTTATTTTTTTTATGTTTTGTAATTTTTTTTCTTTTATATTGTAACAATCATTTTCTACTACTTATCTTCCAAGAATATTTCGTATAAACAAAATAAATACATAAATATAAATATATAGGTTGATATACAAAAATAAAAGGAATAAATATAAAAAAGATTTAAAAATCATAGGTCAATATAACATGCATAAATATATAAGATAGTAACATAAATGTCTAAAAAAGGTCAATATACAAAAAGGTGAAAAATACACTATTAATTCTATTGACCTCTATTTCCATTGGTACAAGCTTTTCTGTTCAAATCTTGTAAATTTCTGACATCTTGTATACGATATTTACATCTACTTGCTAGTCAAAATGTTGGTTAGCGCAATATACAAGTACGAGGTAGCATTTAGCACAACCTTATAGTATAGTTAAACCTAGATTGAATTTATGCAATAATAGATTTCACCTTTAATGATGGGTCTACTTCAACTAATGGCCTGATAGCAATTGTAATCATTTTTGAGTCCAACTTAGCATGATCTTGTGAAATTGTCCTTATGGTATACGTGTCTTTGCCATTGTATCTCTGAATCTCCCAACAACTTTTTTTTCAAATCAAGCTAGATTGGATAAGCCAATCACAACCTCTATCATGCCGCTTGCATTTTGGGTAGAACATATGTGGCTTTGTCTCATACACTATGTAATCGACTTTTACGTAAAAAAAAAAGAGTATTAAATTAACCGTTAATGATCTTCTTTTAGTGGCTAAGGATCTTTTATATTAGTAAAAGGTGTTTAATTCAACATCCACTTAAAAAATATTTTTATATAAGTATATAAGATATACATATATAGAGTGCGGGTTGATCGGATAGGATTGAGACTTAACCCGCACTCTACCCGCATCTTTACCTACCCGCTGTGGATCGGATCGGCAACCTTTTCCGACTGAGTGGGATCGAATTAGATACTCATGAGTAAAGTGCATGTTACCACCCTTATATATTGGCAATGGAAAGTACATGTTATATATTTTGTGTAGGTGATATATTAAGAAAAAAAATTATGAAATAACACTTTACACTCGCTATCATCCATATATAACCAAAATGCGTTATATTAGCTCGAATGTTACTAAGAATAAAGCATCTCATTGCTAAGATTTATTTATTTATTTATTTATATCAGCTAAAATCAAGCTTATCAACATATATTTCAAAATATAATTCTATAAAATATTTATATTTACAAAAGCTTATAAATAATAAGTAATTGAGTAACGTGTAGTTAAAAAGTGCATAAAATTAAGCAAGTGTATTTTTTCCCTAGTCACTGAGATATAGATTGATAGTTGAATCAATAATCAAAATACACAACACTGCTTTTATATATTTTATTATTTTTAGTGATAGGGGTGAATAGGCTTAGCGGACCCATTAAAGGCCCAAAAAGCAGAATAAAAATAATCAGGGCGCGAAAAGGAGATGAGAAGTTTGAAATGGGAGAGAAAAAGAGTTGCAGGAGAAACAAACAATAAGGTGTGACCATCAAAATCGGAGAATGGCAAGTGCAGGTGGAGCAGCGCCGCTTTGGAGGGCGGCTGGGATGACGTACATAACATATTCGAAGATATGCGCAAATCTGGTGAGAAACTGCCTCAAGGAGCCCTTCAAAGCCGAAGCCATGTGCCGCAAGAGGCTCCATTTCTCCCTCTCCAAGTGGATTGACGACAAACCCAAAAAGCCCAGCTTCTTCTTCTTCTTATTAATTAGATCTATGAATTATTTGTTACAATTGATATTATTAAGTTGGTTTTCTGTTGCCTGATCAATGTGTTATTTTTCCAATTAGCTCTTCATTCGGTGGCCACTTAGCATTGATCAGTAGTTATTGGAAAGATTTGTAGGTGCAACCATTTGTCATTCTGAACCTAGACGTTTAAACACTCTTCTTTTACCCAGTTCTCCAGATTTTTTACATGGTTGATCCTGTAGTAATTCGAGCTTGAACTTCTAATTTGGGTCCCTCAGCTAAAGTTAAGTTGGGTTTTTATATGAAATAATAACAATACTTCTAGTCGTTTTGATATGAATAAGCTTACAAAAAAAATATGTGAAAAAGTCTGGTGCCTTCCCAAGTTGAATTGCTGATGTGGTTTGTTATTTTAAGGATAGATTGTGTAAATTTTGGATAGTTCCGGTCTCATGTGACACTATCGGAAGAAGTTGTGGGGAATGATATTGGAGTGGAATGTGTACAAAGGAACGCTTTGAGGCGTGGATGGAAAGAGGGGGAGGAAAGATCTTAAAGAAGTGTGGATGATTTTATTATTCTTGGTAGTCTGGTGTGGATGGTTTGTGGTGTGATTTTGGTGTAGTTTGACTGTTTTGTTGCTGATGTTTGTAATTGCCTCACTCATGAACTGTTTCTTGTGAGGAAAAAAATATCGAAAAAAATAAAAACTGGAAAGAAGAATCATGAAATAATGAAGACAACATGTTTGATAATATATTTTGCTTGGTTGATCTCTTGATTGTAGTATACTAATAAGTTGACATGGTAGTTAGCATATGAATTTATTATGATGTGAATTATTATGCCCATCTACACTGCTTCTCTTGTGTCTTCGTAGCCGTTAGTTGGACTTGTCGAAAAATAAAATAAAATAAAAAATTTTAATTTTTTTGTGACTAATTTTCAATTTATTTAACCTTTCTATAACTATTTTAGTAGGTTTCTGTTAAAATAATTTAATAAAATCACAAAAATGACCATATTAAACCCCAACAATAGGTATAGTTCATTCTTTTCTATAAAGTTCTGATTGAACCACTTAGAGCATCTCTAACGGTGAATAAATGAAGACCAACTATTGGAACAACATAAACATGAGTCTCAGCACATTTTTCAAAGCAAGTAAGGCCCTGCTTAGAGGAATTTGGTTTGTTTTCATTTGAATCAATGATATTCTAACATGTGGCACTTAAATTAAAAAAAATAATATGGTGTTAATATAATAAGTAACGTTGCATAATATGTTATCAATAAACGGTTGGTCTTTATCTTATTATATATCAACTTATTTAACTTTATGTATATAATTAAATATTATAATTATTTATAAATTAAATATGATTCAAGTATTTAATTTAGTTATTTAAAAAATTATATTAAATAATTAAATTATATTTAATTTATTAATAATATATATTAATTATTTGAATCATAATTAATATAAGTAATTAAATTAATATTGAATATTAATTATATTATTATATTAAATTAGCCGTTGCAAAATTAGCCGTTGGAAACTAGTCGTTACTATGTTACCGTTATCATTAACAAATTAATATTTTGTTACTCTATATATACCACTTAGATACACTTATATTCTCACACTTTCTACGACTCTTCTTCATCTTCTTCCAAGTTTATAAAATCAAAGTTCTGCTAATATTATTTTTTGTTGGAAAGAATGGATCCAAACCAACTCAACTCTTTCTTCAATTACTTACAAAACTTTTCTCAAATTCCAAATACCCAACAATTTCAAACCACAAACTCTCAAGTTTCAAATCAAAACTTCACACTACCGAATACATTTCAAAATCCAAATCCACAAAAATCTTTCTAATTTTAATTTTCAAACTCTTTATAATAATCAATTTCCTATATTCCAACCGCAAAATCAAAATTCACAAATACCACATTTTCTATTTTCATCTATATTTAACCCCTCTATCGAAAATATTACTCCAACTTCCTTGCCGTTTCCAACTCAATTCAGTGCATCCAGACATAACTCATCTGGTGTTGGTGGCTCTTCTAACCCATCCTCTCAGACTCCTATACAATCTAGTCCAAATTCGCAATATTCAGAATTTAATAGTGAATTATTTTTAAATTTATAAATTTAAATTATATTATTGAAAAAATTAATTACATTTATTTTAAGTATTTTAATTAATTAATTAAGTGGGACCACAATAGGGACTAAAGTTAGTTCCTTCTAATGGAGAAGAGAGAGATGCTTTGAGTTTCTATTTACTGTTTATGACGCAAAAGCTGATGTGGAGTTACTTTTTATGACAGATGAGCCATAAACAGAAACTGAGATAAATTTCCTACTGAAAATGGTCTTACATTTGAGTTATAGTACTACGAATTTTATTAATTCAGTCCAACTTTAGCTAAAGTACTGTGTGAAATGGATAGTGGTTTTCTTATAAGATTTTTTTTGTTTCCAAAACTCAAACATAAAACTATTGATTAAGAGATAAAAGTGCTTATTACTTTGACTCATTTTATATTAGTAGCTTGTTATGGATTTGGTGAAAAGGAATAAATTAAAAGGGTGGGATATCATCTTTTCTATTCTCCCCTTCCCCCTTTTTCAATTACAATAAATAGACAAATAAAAAATTAGAATTTTTGAATATAATATTATTCGTATACTAAAATTAGCTATTAAAATCAGCCACTAATATATTTGTGTATAAGTATATGTGTAATTTAATTTATTTTTAATTTATATTTATATTTATATTTTAACATGTATTTTATATTAGTGATTGATTTTAATGGTTAATTTAAGTGTACACATAACATAATTTTATATATGTGTGAGAAAGAGATGGGTTCAAATGGAATCAAGGATTTTTCATTACTTACTTGGTCTAATGAATGAGGACCAGAGGAAAGCAAATTTAGCAGATTTACTTTTCATACATACACTACAAGAAATATCGTTAAAATTGATGGCCAAATCGACGGCTAGATCGTCAATAATATTAAATATCGACGGTAAAATGGACGGTGGAGATGGTCGCTATTAAGCTTGTCGATTTTTCAAAATTTTAATAAAATCGACGGCTCTTGTAGCCATCAATAATAATTTAATAAAATCGACAGCATTTTCGTCTATAATATGAGTTTGAAAATTTTGTCTTCTTACTAAAATCAACAACATCGTCGTCGATATTATTATTTAAAATCGACGCCATTTGAGTCAATATTTGATTCAATAAAATCGACAATTTTGTCGTCGATATTATTATATAAAATCGACGACTTTTCTATCGATATTTGATTCAATAAAATCGACACAATTGCCGTCGATTTAATTATTTAGATACTGACATATTCGTTGTCTATATTTTGTCTATTTTAAATTTAAAAAGCGACAACACGGTTGTCAATTTTAATAGCCATATTTTTAATTTTTTTTATTTGAAAAATAGTAAACAATTAATGCAAATAAACTTTAAATATAGAAATAAAATTTATACAGAATATTAGATAACAAGATAAATAAACTTTTAAATATAAAAATAAAATTTATACTAAATATTAGATAATGAGTTTACAAACATATCAAACTAATAAATAATCTTCTAACATAAAGACGCAAGATAAGATAAATAACTAAACTTAGACTTATATTTATTTAAATTGCAATCCACCAATAATACAAAATATTCAAATTAAAGTAAATAACCAATAATACTACTAAACTTAGGCTTATAAGGTTAGGCTCCAGCCATATTGCTCCACCCGGCACCACATTCAGCTTCACTGCCGGATATGCAGTGCATCTCCTTCCCTGTCGCATCAACAGAAACCCTCATTGTTAACTTGTGGCATGCACCCAATATACAATGGCACCACATAAAGACAAGGTTAAATTAACCAGCAAAATTTGAAAATAATAGCAATGGTTATTTTTTTCTTCCTTTTTTTTGGTGGAAGTTCTGCAGATAATACACTCCAAGAAGGCCATTACTGAGTATATTATGTAACAACACCCTAGCATACAGAGTCTTATGCTTAAGTCATAATTCAGAGATGGCAAGGTATTATGACCTCTAAAATAAAAATTTAGTACGTATAGTAGTATGAATGATTGATTATAACTAGGAGCCTTTGTAGAAAAAGGGGTAAACAAAAATCGCAACTCAAAAGCGCAACACTCCGATCGATAACGTAACGAACAAGGATAAACCAACGCGAGATTATATATATACAAAGGAGTGTCAAAAACAGGAATATCAAGACTCAAAATCTGGCTGTGAAAATAACCGGTTCGAGCACAACAATATATACATATGATAAAATAAGGAAAACCCCAAAGAAAACCCAAAAGGACACAAATACAAAAACCTATTCTCTAAAATCTCCCATAAGAGGAGTCATCACAGTTTGTATTATTTAATGGAGATAAAAGTATCTAAGCAAAACATATAAACCAAAACAGAGTCCCGAGAGCAAGGAATCTTCGCAAATCTAGAAGTCTCCAGCATGCCTCAGCGGGAAACCTCACGTCCTGCATCTGAAAACCACAAAATCCGCATGGGTGAGAACCAGAGGTCCCCAGCATGGTAACAGCTTCCACATATATAATACATAATAATAGAGGAAAGCCGAAGGCAATCCTAGAACTTCCTCCAGATAATATCAAAGCTTATAAACAAGCTAAAGCATATGTGGCGACTGACTAAAGATTCTTCAGTCTAACTAATGCTTCCCTTCCCAATTCCTTCAGACCTCCCAACCACCAGCAGGAGTATAATGTAGCAAACACAGTTATATCAAACAAGAAATATACAAATAGGAACAAATAAGGCATTTAGACAAATAGCAAGTAATATGCAGTCAAATAGGCAATCTCAAACAATTCATATAGTATGCATATGATGAATGCCTGTCCCTAGTGGCTGATGATATCATCTGTCGGTTATAGAGCCAATCCGACAAGTCCTGGTAGCTAACCATTGGACTGTCCCTCTGTCGCGCATCCCCAACTCAAGTTATACTTATCATAAACTTGATCATAATCATGATCTATATCCATCACCTTCATGGTGAATATTTACGGGGGCGAGCTCATCCGGGGCTTTCACAGTGCCCGGCCACACTTACGACATAGGGTCAGAAGAGCTTCGCGTTTCAACCTGGAGCACGTGGTGGCTAGCCACTGCTTCCTTCCAGGGAAACTCTCATCTCCAACAGTGGAAGTGCAACATTCACAATTCATTCAACAGCATATACGCATTTATACTTGGCCATAATCATGGCTCCGCTGTAACACGGCAATAATCTAGCCATCCGGCTCACGGTTAAATCCATAACCAGCCACCCGGCTCACGGTTAAATCCATAACCAGCCGTTTCATTAACAATTATGGCCCTTCGGCCCATGGCATAACAAGCACTTCCACCACCATCCTTCGCATCTCACATAATCATGCTTGATCCTCATTGATCATTCATTTTTCTCTTGCTTCTCTCGCAAGTTACCACATCCCCTAGCTTCTTTTCCCATTGCTAGGCATATCATAATGATTTAAGATATAAATGGTGAGATCGGAGGCTTAGAAGTATGAGATTTGGCTTTTAAAACTCAAAAATCAACTTTGGGATGAAAACAGGGCCACGCGTACGTGCACTCCACGCACACGCGTGGATGGCCACCAAAACTCATCGACGCATATGCGTTATGCACGCTAACGCGTGGATTGAAAATTAGCCAATTGACGCGCACGCGTCAACCACGCGTACGCGTGGGTGCTCTCGTGCCCTAGGCACAAAACTCGCATAGTTCTGGCACAACTCTCTGGAAAATGGCTGGGCATTGGGTGCAGCATATTCGGCGCGCCCGCGCACATGACGCGCATGCGTGGATGGCATTTTTAAGAAGAATGGTGCGTACGCGCCAAGTGCGCGTACGTGCGGGGGTCATTCTGCTAAAAGTTTTCTAAGTTAAAAACTACAGAATTCACAGATTCAACCCCCAATCTTCCGACGGACATAACTTCCTCATTTTAAATCGTTTTTCACCCGTTCTTCGAACGGCATGGACATCCCGGATCCAACTTCATTTCTAAACAGATTTGGCACAAAACAGAGATTCGTAGTCCAAGTTATGTCCCGTGAAAGTATGCCCAAAAACCATATTTTTCATACAAAACCACAAAGTGCCATTTTCAAAACAAGCCATTTTCAACTCTTTTCAAAATCAATCAAAACATGCCAATTTCATCCATTTTCTTTGAAATCAATCAAAATATATCAAATTCAACATCAAGTCTCCTCAACTCACACATTGACACTTTACCACAATTTACAAAATCACTATCCCATCATTTTAACCCACTTCACCCAAGTGGCTCAAACTCAAATACATTGACATATCATATACTCTTCCTCATGCCAATTTTCAACAACACCAATTCCAATAAATCATCATTTTACACAATCAATATCATACTCACCATCAACATGGTTCCACCCACAATTCAACCATAATCAATCATCAAGTATATATCACAACATGCATATTCCTCATACATCATACCATTAAGGCATCAATAATCATCATCACATATATGACCACATCATATATATCAACTATTCAACAACATCAACAATTCAATGCCTATCTTAGGGCCTCTAGCCTAAGTATTTTCTACCACATTACATATTAGATACGGGAAACCGAGACCATACCTTAGCCGATTTCCCAAGCTCAACCAGAGCACTTCCAAACCACTTTTTCTCAAGCTCTCAAGGCCTCAACACCTCCACGAACAGATTTTTCACCACCAAATCCCTTTTCAAGCTTTTCAATATCACCAATCAAGCTCCAATATTCATATATACACAACCTAAGCCACAATCATCACACCCAAACACAACATCTCAATACCCAAATATCATAGAACAACAAATTACACTAGGGTTGAGAATCTTACCACACCCAAGGTCCAAGGAGACAAGATTAACCTTCTCCTTCAAGAGAGTTAGGTCCTATAACATCAAAGAGCCCAAAATCTCAACATTTTTGCTCATGAAACTCAAAATCAAGGCTAGGAATTCGAAGAGCAAAACGTGGTTTACCTCAAAATTGGTTGTATGGGTTTTGTAGAGCTCTCCGCGGTGAACACGTGGCAGCAAACGGTGCGGCAATCGGAGCTCTAGATCAAAAGTTATGGTGGTTTGAAGATCAAGTGAGAGAAAGAACTTGAGAGAGTGTTCTTCCCCCCTTTCCTCTCTTTTTCAGCGTGTGTGTGTGGTTAATGAGGAGAGAGAGTGCTGAAAACTAGGGTTTTGGTTTAGTTTAGTTGGGCCAAGGGCCCACTTTGGGTCCAGTTGGCCCAGTTTGGCCCGTTCGGTCCAATCTTGGTCCGAATTCTATAAAATTGGTATCGAAATTCTCGTCTCAATCTCCTCTATCACATTTAGCCATAAAAATCACATTTTGGGCCTTCTAGAATAAATTCTCATTTATGGATTAATTAGCCGTTAATTAACCGGGTTTTACATATTAACTATTAAACAAACTTCTTGTGACTTGTTTTGTTTCACGACCAAGTAGTTTTTGACCCGTGAGATGGTTACAAGTCTGTCTAGTGCTTCCTTCATCCACCAGTGTTGACAAACTTCTCTTGCTTCAGATACGCTCATCTACAATAGCAGTCCCCTAAATCAGAAAGCTTCAAACATTAATAATTGAAACATTCAATTCAATTGATTGCACAAGTACTTACCCATGTTCTTTGACGGACGTTCTGCTCTGGCCAGAACTCATGTTGCTCTTCAACAAGAAGTGGGAACATGTACCCTTCATAGAAGGTATCATGGGTTTTGCTCTTGAAGCTCCGTTTCCCCAATTTACCCTACAATACACAAACTTTGACTTAGTACTACAAAGGTGTAAGAAAGAAAGAAAAAGTCAAAAAGCAAAGGCTAAGGATTAGGCTTACCCCAACAATGCCTCGCACCCCAGCTTCCTCTATAGTCTCTCGCAAAGCTGCCTCCTTTTTGGATTCATCAAGTTCCCACCCTCCCTGGCGTTTTGAAAACCACACAAATAATTAACATTTGGATTATTGAGTAATAAAAAATAAATTAATAACAGTTAGGGTGCACTGTACCTTTAGGAATAGCATTCCTTTGCCTTTCTAAGAACTAATAACCAGAACTTCAAATTCATTTAAATTGCCCAACCAAGTTTTCTCCTCAATCTTATATCTATATGGTATGCATCTACAAACACGGTACATGGTATTAGCAACTTTTAATAAACCAATTCATTTATTCAGAACAGGGTCTTCTTGAGAAATTCTCTTTTTTGTTTTAATAGAGAACTACTCAGCATAACCCAACCTCACCATGAGAAACAAAAACCGAAGAGTAGAAACTAGAAAGAGGAAAATGTCCCAAATTTTATTGTGTTTAAAGCATCAACAAATTAATCTGAACAGTTTACATCATACTGATTTAAGAATAAAATCAAAGTAGACACTGCACACATTTCGCCTACACAGCTCAACTTCAGTGCTCGTTGAGAAACAAATGTGAAATATATCAAACATGATCTAAGAGTACCTTGAGCACATCTGCATCAGCTAAAATCTATTGGGCATGGCAGATGGATGCAACTGGCTTCTTGCTTTCAATAAAATACTTTACTAATGCAATGACAGATTTATTCAGTGCCAAATACTCAGGTGCACAACCTCCAAGAATGACTAGAGCATCATAGCTTGAAGCATTCACATCATCATAGGTTGCATTCAAAGCAAAATCATGTCCTGGCTTCTCACTGTAACTTTGATCACCTTCAAAATCATGAATAGCTATTTGCTAATATTTTTCTTTGTATCTCAGTATCTGGTGCACGAAATTGTGATCTCAATGGCGCCAATAACTTGGTACGCACAATTGTAATATCACTCTTTTTCACAACTTCGCACAACTAACCTGCAAGTGCACTGGGTCGTCCAAGTAATAAACCTTACGTGAGTAAGGGTCGATTCCACGGAGATTGTCGGCTTGAAGCAAGCTATGGTCACCTTGTAAATCTCAGTCAGGCAGATTAAAATGGTTATGGAGTTTTGATAATTAAAATATAAATAAACATAAAATAAAGATAGAGATACTTATGTAATTCATTGGTGGGAATTTCAGATAAGTGTATGTAGATGCCTCATTTCTTTTGAATCTCCGCTTTTCTACTGCCTTCATCCAATCCTTCTGACTCCTTTCTATGGCAAGCTGTATGTAGGGGGATCACCGTTGTCAATGGCTACCGTCCATCCTCTTAGTGAAAATGGTCCAGCTACGGGTTACGTAGAGCTAATCATCTATCGGTTTTCGATTGTGTAGGAATAGGATTTACTATCATTTTGCGTCTGTCACAACGCCCTACAGTCATGAGTTTGAAGCTCGTCACAGTCATCCCATCCCAGATCCTACTCGGAATACCACAGACAAGGTTTAGACTTTTCGAATCTCAAGAATGCTGCCAATTGATTCTAGCTTATACCACGAAGACTCTGATCGCAAGGAATTGAAGGCTTTGTTGTCAGGAGAGGCAATCAAACGCATGGACCAGGAATCTAAGAGATACACATTCAAGCTTGTTTTCATGTAGAACAGAAGTGGTTGTCAATTACGCATTCATGAGTGAGAATGGTGATGAGTGTCACATAATCATCACATTCGTCATGTTCTTGTGTGCGAATGAATATCTTAGAATAAGAATAAGCATGAATTGAATAAAAAACAGTAGTACTTTGCATTAATACTCGAGGAACAGCAGAGCTCCACACCTTAATCTATGGTGTGTAGAAACTCCACCGTTGAAAATACATAAGAACAAGGTCTAGGCATGACTGAATGGATAGCCTCCCCAAATGACATATGAATTCGAAAATAGGGAAAAAGACCCCAGTACAATAGTAAAAAGTTCTATTTATACTAAACTAGTTACTAGGGTTATAGAAATAGGTAAATGATGCAGAAATCAACTTTCGGGCCCACTTGGTGTGTGCTTGGGCTGAGCATCGAAGCTTTCACGTGTAGAGGTCTTTCTTGGAGTTGAACGCCAGTTTGTAACTTATTTCTGGCATTTAACTCTGCTTTGTAACTTGTTTCTGGCGTTTGACGCCAGAATAGGGCAGAAAGCTGGCGTTAAACGCCAGTTTGCATCGTCTAAACTCGGACAAAATATGGACTATTATATATTGTTGGAAAGTCCTGGATGTCTACTTTCCAACGTAGTTAAGAGCGCGCCATTTGGACTTCTGTAGCTCCAAAAATTCCATTTCGAGTGTAGGGAAGTCAGAATCCAACAACATCTGCAGTCCTTTGTCAGTCTCTGAATCAAATTTTTGCTCAGGTCCCTCAATTTCAGCCAGAAAATACCTAAAATCACAGAAAAATACACAAACTCATAGTAAATTACAGAAATGTGAATCTTGCTTAAAAACTAATAAAAATATACTAAAAACTAACTGAATCATACTAAAAACTACCTAAAAACAATGCCAAAAAGCGTATAAATTATCCACTCATCACAACACCGAACTTAAATTGTTGCTTGTCCCCAAGCAACTGAAAACAAAATAGGATAAAAAGAAGAGAATATACAATGAATCCCATAGTATCAATGAAACTTAGTTCTAATTAGATGAGCGGGTTTTGTAGCTTTTTGCTTCTGAACAGTTTTGGCATCTCACTTTATCCTTTGAAATTCAGAATGATTGGCATCTATAGGAACTCAGAATTTTAGATAGTGTTATTGATTCTCCTAGTTAAGTATGTTGATTCTTGAACACGGTTACTTTATGAGTCTTGGTCGTGACCCTAAGCACTTTGTTTTCCAGTATTACCATCGGATACATAAATGCCACAGACACATAACTAGGTGAACCTTTTCAGATTGTGACTCAGCTTTGCTAAAGTCCCCAGTTAGAGGTGTGCAGAGTTCTTAAGCACCTCTTTTGCTTTGAATCACGACTTTAACCACTCAGTCTCAAGCTTTTCACTTGGACCTTCATGACACAATCACATGGTTAGGGACAGCTTGATTTAGCCGCTTAGGCCTGGATTTTATTTCCTTGGGCCCTCCTATCCATTAATGCTCAAAGCCTTGGATCCTTTTTACTCTTGCCTTTTGGTTTTAAGGGCTATTAGCTTTTTTTCTACTTGCTTTTTCTTTTTCTTTCTTTTTCTTTTAATTTTCGCCACTTTTTTTTCGCAAGCTTTCTTATTCACTGCTTTTTCTTGCTTCAAGAATCAATTTCATGATTTTTCAAATTATCAATAACATTTCTCTTTGTTCATCATTATTTCAAGAGCCAACAATTTTAACATTCATAAACTTCACTATAAAAAATATGCACTGTTCAACCATTCATTCAGAAAACAAAAAGTATTGCTACCACATCAAAATAATTAAACTAATTTCAAGATAAAATTTGAAATCCAAGTACTTCTTGTTCTTTTGTAATTAAGCACATTTTTCATTTAAGAGAGGTGAAGAATTCATGGAATTATTCATAGCTTTAAGACATAGATACTAGACACTAATGATCATGAAATAAAGACACAAAACATACCCAAACATGAAGCTTAAAAACCAAAAATAGAAAAATAAATAGACAAGGAGATTAAGGAATGAGTCCACCTTAGTGAGGGTGGCGTCTTCCTCTTGAAAATTCTATGGAGTGCTTGAGCTCCTCAATGTGTCTTCCTTGCCTTTGTTGCTCCTCCCTAGTGATTTTGGTGCTTCTATCCTTAGTTGCTCCCAATAGTTGTGTGGAGGAAAATGTATCCCTTGAGGCATCTCAGGGATTTCTTGATGAGAGAATTCCTCATGCTCTTGTTGAGGTCCATGAGTGGGCTCTCTTGTTTTCTCCATCCTTTTCTTAGTGATGGGCTTGTCCTCTTTAATGAGGATGTCTTCCTCTATGACAATTCCAGCTGAATTGCATAGGGATCACCTTTTTCTTGGCCACAACTTCATAGAAGTAGTCTTGATGGACCTTTGAGATGAATCTTTCCATCTTCTCTGACTCGGAGGTGGAAGAAGAAGAAGAAGAAAGAAAGAAAGAAGGGGAAGAAGAAGAAGAAAATAGAGAAGATGGAGGGAGATAGAGAGAGAGGTGGGGTAGGTGGGGATCCTGTGGGGTCCACAGATCCTGAGGGGTCAAGGATGTATCATCCCTGCTCCTATTAGGCGTGTAAATGCCCTTACATTGCAATCCTGGCATTTAACACCAGACTACTGCTTGTTTCTGGCGTTAAATGCCAGCTTTTATTCCTTTCCTGGCGTTAAACGCCAGGCTGCAACCAGTTTCTGCCATTTAATGCCAGATTGTTGCTTCTTTCTGGCATTTAACGCCAGTCTGGTGCTTGTTTCTGGCGTTTAATGCCCAGAATGGTGCCAGACTGGGCGTTAAACGCCCATTCTGCTACCCTTACTGGCGTTTTCCTCCTTCAGGGTGTACTGTTTTTAATGCTATTTTTTTATTTTTCTTGAATTTGTGCAGTTATTTTTGTGACTCCACATGATCATCAACCTAAAAAAAGGAAAATATATAGATAAATAAAAATTGTGTTGCCTCCCAATAAGCGCTTCTTTAATGTCAATAGCTTGACAGTGAGCTCTCATGGAGCCTCACAGATGTTCAGAGCATTGTTGGGAGCTTCCAACACCAAACTTAGAGTTTGAATGTGGGGGTTCAACACCAAACTTAGAGTTTGGTTAACACCAAACTTAGAGTTTGACTATGGGGACTTTGGTTGACTCTGCAGTGAGAGAAGCTTTTCTTGCTTCCTCTCCATGGTTACAGAGGGAGATCGTTGAGTTTTAAACACAAGGTAGTTCTCATTCAGTTGAAGGACCAACTCTCCTCTGTCAACATCAATCATAGCTTTTGCTGTGGCTAGGAAGGGTCTTCCAAGGATGATGGATTCATCCTCATCCTTCCCAATGTCTAGGATTATGAAATCAGCAGGGATGTAAAGGCCTTTGACCTTTACTAGCACGTCCTCTACCTGTTCATAAGCCTTTTTCATGGATTTGTCTGCCATCTCTAATGAGAATTTGGCAGCCTGTACCTCAAAGATTCCCAGTTTCTCCATTATAGAGAGTGGCATTAAGTTTATGCCTGATCCCAGGTCACATAGAGCCTTCTCAAAGGTCATAATGCCTATGGTACAGGGAATTAGGAATTTACCAGGATCCTGTTTCTTTTGAGGTAAAGTGTGCTGAATCCAGGTAATCAGTTCATTAATGAGCAATGGAGGCTCATCCTCCCAAGTCTCATTACCAAATAGCTTGGCATTTAGCTTCATAATTACTCCTATATACTGGGCAACTTGCCCTTCAACAATGTCTTCATCTTCTTCAGAAGATGAATAGTCATCAAAGCTCATGAATGGTAAAAAGATGCTCAATAGAATCTCTATGGTCTCTAGGTGAGCCTCAGATTCCTTAGGTTCCCCAATTGGAAACTCCTTTTTGTCCAGAGGACGTCCCAAGAGGTCTTTCTTACTGGGATTCACGTCCTCCTCCTCCTCTGTGCATTCGGCCACACCAAGTAAGGTTATGGCCTTGCACTCTCTTTTTGGGTTCTCTTTTGTATTGCTTGGGAGAGTACTAGGAGGAGTTTCAGTGACTGTTTTACTCAGCTGGTCCACTTGTGCCTCCAAATTTCTAATGGAAGACCTTGTTTCATTCATTAAACTTAGAGTGGCCTTAGATAGATCAGAGACTATATTTGCTAAGTTAGAAGGATTCTGCTCAGAATTCTCTGTCTGTTGCTTAGAAGATGATGGAAAAGGCTTGCTATTGCTAAACCTATTTCTTCCACCATTATTAAAGCCTTGTTGAGGCTTTTGTTGATCCTTCCATGAGAAATTTGGATGATTTCTCCATGAGAGATTATAGGTGTTTCCATATGCTTCACCCATGTAATTCACCTCTGCCATTGCAGGGTTCTCAGGATCATAAGCTTATTCTTCAGAAGATGCTTCTTTAGTACTGTTGGATGCATTTTGCCATCCATTCAAACTCTGAGAAATCATATTGACTTGCCGAGTCAATATTTTGTTCTGAGCCAATATGGCATTTAGAGCAACAATTTCAAGAACTCCTTTCCTCTGAGGCGTCTCATTATTCACAGGATTCCTCTCAGAGGTGTACATGAACTGGTTATTTGCAACCATGTCAATGATTTCCTGAGCTTCTACAGGCATTTTCTTTAGGTGAATAGATCCACCTGCAGAATGGTCCATTAACATTTTAGACAATTCAAACAGACCATCATAGAATATATCCAGGATGGTCAATTCTGAAAGCATGTCAGAAGGACACTTTTTGGTCAGTTGCTTGTATCTCTCCCAAGCTTCATAGAGGGATTCATCTTCTTTCTGTCTGAAGGTTTGAACATCCACTCTAAGCTTGCTAAGCTTTTGAGGAGGAAAGAACTTGGCTAAGAAAGCCGTGACCAGCTTATCCCAAGAGTTCAGGCTATCTCTAGGTTGAGAGTCCAACCATACTCTAGCTCTGTCTCTTACAGCAAAAGGAAAAAGCATAAGCCTGTAGACCTCGGGATCAACCTATTGGTCTTAACAGTATCACAGATCTGCAAGAATTCAGTTAAGAACTAAAAAGGATCTTCTGATGGAAGTCCATAAAACTTGCAATTCTGTTGCATCAGAGAAACTAATTGAGGCTTTAACTCAAAATTCTTTGCTCCAATGGCAGGGATTGAGATGCTTCTTCCATGTAAGTTGGAATTTGGTGCAATAAAGTCACCAAGCATCTTCCTTGCATTGTTGGGTTTGGCCATCTCTCTTTCTTTTTTGAGATTCTCTGTAAGGTTTTCTCTGGATTGTTGTGCTTTAGCTTCTCTTAGCTTCTTCTTCAGAGTCCTTTCAGGTTCAGGGTTTGTTTCAATAAGAATGTCCTTGTCCTTGCTCCTACTCATATGAAAAAGAAGAGAATAGAAAAGAAGAGGAATCCTCTATGTCACAATATAGAGATTCCTTATGTGAGTAGAAGAAGAAAAGAATAGAAGAAGAAAAATTTGAACACAGAGAGAGAAGAGAAGAGGGTTCGAATCATGAGTAGAAGTGAAGTGTTAGTAGATAAATAAATAAATAGAAGGAGATAAGAGAGAGAGAGAATTCAAATATTAAAAGAAGAGAGAGGAGAAATATTTTTATTTTTATTTTTATTTTATTTATGATGTTAGTTTCGAAAATTAGGAGAAAAAAAGAATAAAATTAAAATTTAAAACAATTAGTTAAATAAAAAGATTTTTGAAAAAGGGGAAGGTGGTTTTCGAAAAAGATAAGAATTTTAAAACAAATAAAAAGTCAATTAGTTAGTTGAAAAAGATTTGAAAATCAATTTTGAAAAGATAAGAAGTTAGAAAAGATTTTGAAATTAAAGTTTGAAAAAGATATTATTTGAAAAAGATGTGATTGAAAAGATATGATTTTGAAAAGATATGAATAAAAAGATATGATTGAAAAAGCAATTTTTTAAAAAGATATGATTTTTAAAATTAAAATTGATTACTTGACTAACAAGAAACTAAAAGATATGATTCTAGAAATTAAAGATTGAACATTTCTTAACAAGAAAGTAACAAACTTCAAATTTTGAATCAATCACATTAATTGTTAGTAAAGTTTTTAAAAATTATGAAATAAAATTAAGAAAAAGATTTTGAAAATACATTTAAAAATTTTTCGAAAATAAAAAAATGAAAAAGATTTGATTTTTGAAAAAGATTTTGAAAAGATAGGATTTTGAAATTGAAATCTTGACTTGACTAACAAGAAACAACTTATTGTAAAAATTTTTGACTAAGTCAACCCAAAGATTTCGAAAATTTATGAGATAAATAAGGGAAAGATATTTTTTATTTTTGAATTTTTAATGAGGAGAGAGAAAAACACAAATATGACCCAAAACATGAAAATTTTGGATCAAAACCAATGATGCATGCAAGAACACTATGAATGTCAAGATGAACACCAAGAACACTTTGAAGATCAAGATGAACATCAAGATTTATTTTTGAAAAATTTTCAAGGAAAGAAAAACATGCAAGACAACAAACTTAGAAAGTTTTAATGTTTAGACTCTAAGAATTCAAGAATCCATATGAGAAACAAGAAAAGACACAAAACAATAAAAATGAAAGATCAAACAAGAAGACTTACCAAGAACAACTTGAAGATCATGAAGAACACATGCATGAGTTTTCGAAAAATGCACAAATTTTAAAAACATGCAATTGACACCAAACTTAAAAATTGACACTAGACTCAAACAAGAAACACAAAATATTTTTGTTTTTATGATTTTATAATTTTTTATATTTTTTTCAAAAATTAAATTGGAAAACCGAAAACAAAGAAGAACAAATTTTTTGAAAGATTTTTGAAAACTTTTTGAAAAATAAAATAATGGTTAAAACAAGAAGAAAATTACCTAATTTGAACAACAAGATGAACCGTCAGTTGTCCAAACTCGAACAATTCCGGCAACGGCGCCAAAAACTTGGCGCACGAAATTGTGATCTTAATGGCACCAACAACTTGGTACGCACAATTGTAATATTACTCTTTTTCACAACTTTGCACAACTAACTAGTAAGTGCACTGGGTCATCCAAGTAATAAACCTTATGTGAGTAAGGGTCGATCCCACGGAGATTGTCGGCTTGAAGCAAGCTATGGTCACCTTGTAAATCTCAGTCAGGCGGATTAAAATGGTTATGGAGTTTTGATAATTAAAATATAAATAAACATAAAATAAAGATAGAGATACTTATGTAATTCATTGGTGGGAATTTCAAATAAGTGTATGGAGATGCCTCATTCCTTTTGAATCTCCGCTTTCTTACTGCCTTCATCCAATCCTTCTAACTTCTTTCTATGGCAAGTTGTATGTAGGGGGATCACCATTGTCAATGGCTACCGTCCATCCTCTTAGTGAAAATGGTCCAGCTACGGGTTACGTAGGGCTAATATCTGTCGGTTCTCGATCGTGTAGGAATAGGATTTACTATCCTTTTGCGTCTGTCACCACACCCTATAGTCGCGAGTTTGAAGCTCGTCACAGTCATCCCATCCCAGATCCTACTCGGAATACCACAGACAAGGTTTAGACTTTCTGGATCTCAAGAATGCTGCTAATTGATTCTAGCTTATACTACGAAGACTCTGATCGCAAGGAATTGAAGGCTCTATTGTCAAGAGAGGCAATCAAACGCATGGACCAGGAATCCAAGAGATACACATTCAAGCTTATTTTCATGTAGAACGGAAGTGGTTGTCAATCACGCGTTCATGAGTGAGAATGGTGATGAGTGTCACATAATCATCACATTTGTCATGTTCTTGTGTGCGAATGAATATCTTAGAATAAGAATAAGTATGAATTGAATAGAAAATAGCAGTACTTTGCATTAATACTCGAGGAACAGCAGAGCTCCACACCTTAATCGATGGTGTGTAGAAACTCCACCGTTGAAAATACATAAGAACAAGGTCTAGGCATGGCCTAATTGCCAGCCTCCCCAAATGACATATGAATTTGAAAATAGGGAAAAAGACCCCAATACAATAGTAAAAAGTTCTATTTATACTAAACTAGTTACTAGGTTTACAGAAATAGGTAAATGATGCAGAAATCCACTTCCGGGCCCACTTGGTGTGTGCTTGGGTTGAGCATTGAAGCTTTCACATGTAGAGGTCTTCCTTGGAGTTGAACGCCAGTTTGTAACTTGTTTCTAGCGTTTGACTCTGCTTTGCAACTTGTTTCTAGCGTTTGACACTAGAATAGGGCAGAAAGCTGGCGTTAAACGCTAGTTTGTGTCATCTAAAATCGGAAAAAGTATGGACTATTAAATATTGCTGGAAAGCCCTGGATGTCTACTTTCTAACGCAGTTGAGAGCGCGCCATTTGGACTTCTGTAGCTCCAAAAATTCTATTTCGAGTGCAGGGAGGTCAGAATCCAACAACATCTGCAGTCCTTTGTCAGCCTCTGAATCAGATTTTTGCTCAGGTTCTTCAATTTCAGCCAGAAAATATCTAAAATCACAGAAAAATACACAAACTCATAGTAAAGTACAAAAATGTGAATTTTGCTTAAAAACTAATAAAAATATACTAAAAACTAACTAAATCATACTAAAAACTACCTAAAAACAATGCCCAAAAGCGTATAAATTATCCGCTTATCAGTATCTTAATTCTTATGACACATTTACATGTAATCTTTTGTTTATTAGCATTGTGAGTTTGTGACTCTAGGCATCTTAATTTAACCAGCCATTATTATTATTCCCATACATTATCCTCAATATAAATTACTAAATTAATGTGCAAGCCATGATTTCAAACTCTACAACCAAGATTACGGCATTGATGTTACAATTTTGTAGCCATTTACAACAATTACAGCAGCATCAACTGCAAATTTTGCTGCAGCTAGAATTGCAACCACAAATCCAAACCATGATGGGACAAATAAACTTTTTCTTCAACAAACCATTTAATTTTGTAACAAATTAATTAAATTCATAAATTTAGAAGCAATCCTCCAGCACCATTGATTACCCTAAACACAGGACTCTAAAATCCACCATCTATCACATTAATTACCCTGAACTCTAATTTGAGCTCTAACATTTCATTACGGGAAGAATTTTGACATAAATTTTTTTGTTCAAATTGCTTGTGAAAAATCAAATTCTCCAACAATTTAACAAATCAAAAAGAACAAAATGATGTTGTTAATGCAAATTACAGTATTTTGGGGCTGACCTGGTCTTTGACGGCACTGAGTCCAAAATTGGAGACCTTGAGATTCCCATTCTCATCAAGCAAGAGATTTTTCTACTTCAAATCACGGTGGAAAACGCCGCACGAGTGGCAGTACCCTACGGCGAAGATAAGCTGCTGGAAATACTTGCGGGCGAGATCCTCGCTGAAGCTCCCTTTCGAAACCTTAGCAAATAACTCACCGCCTTTAACGAACTCCAATACAAAATAGATCTTGGTCTTTGTTGCCAGCACCTCGTGCAGCTTCACGATGTTCGGGTGGTTGAGCTTGCTCATGATCGAAACCTCGCGCTTCACGTTCGAAACCAGCGACGTTCCCATTATCTTCCTCTTGCTTATCACCTACGCATTCCACAAATTCAAATACGTATTTCAACGAATTTGATCACATTGAAGAATTCGATTCAAAATTCAGAAGTTTCTGTAAATCATTCCTTATAAAGAGAAAATTTAACACAATCAATACATCAATTTCAACTCTAACCAATCACAGAACTTTTCAGGTTTCTTCAATAAAGAGAAAATTATTTGATCTTGTCAATTGAAACTCCAAATGATTTACATCTTACGGCGGTGCGAGCACGAGGAGAGACGGTGGTGCGACTATAAGGAGTGACAACGGCACGGCAGCAACAGAGTGCAACGGCGGCGTGAGCAGGAGGAGCGACAGTGGCACAACCGTCACCGTGACGGAGTGACGACATAAGCGAAGAATGGTGTGAATTTGGGGTTGAACGAGGGAAATTAGAAGAATTGTATTTCTACACTTTAGACGCGGGAGAGGGACGCGGGTATATGTGTTTGTAGTTATAAAAATCGACGGCACATTTGTCAATTTTTATTTTAAAAAAAGCAACATTCATAGCGTCTATTTTATACATTAAATTTATACCATTGATTTCATTTTAGAAAATGATCTAAACCGTTTAAATTTATCGACGAAAATTTTGTCGATATTTTAAATAACAAAATAGACACCATGTACATCAATTTTAAATTAAAAGTATTTTCGACCTCAAGTGCGTCGATAATGTGACTATAATAGAAAAAAAATTAATGTTTTATAACAATATCAACGATCTGGCTGTCGATTTTAATATTTTATTTTTAATTATTTTTTATTAATATCGACAGTAAGCCGTCGAAAATTATCGACAGCAAAAATGGCCGTCGATTTTCGGCATCTAAAAAACGTTTTTTCTTGTAGTGATACATGATACATAAACTAGCTTTAGCCTGGCCAACTTAGATAGCACTACACTACATGACATTATTTTCCTAAAGAGTAAGGACCATATAATCGATGGAACAATACAATATATTATAGTAATAGTTATGTGAAGACTATCTGCCCTTTGGCATAAAGAAATCTTCAATCGAAAAAGGTTAATAATAGAAATCAAGTGGCAGTGTAGCATATAAATAGTGTTGGTTTTTGTATTTAGAATACGAAATAGATAGAAACACAATATTTTTTGGAGCAAAATACTAAAATAAAATATTTGGACTCTAAAATTACAAAAATATAACTTTTGCAGTTTGAATATGAAAATATAACTTTTCACAAAACTATATAAATCGTTGATGGATCTCACAGATTCTACGGTTTGTGTGTGAAGAATTTTGTGAAAAAATTGTGGTAGGAATTTCTGTGTATATAGCAATGTATATAAATCGTAGAAGAAGTTTAGTGGTTTATACCGGAAAAGTCTTCAACTATAGGTGTGTTTAGAGTTCACGTTGAGAAAGAGAGAAGTCCATTTGAGTGTCTTGAACGTCCCATTTTTATTTTTAGTAACTTTTTAAAACTCTGAACCCAAAGTTCACGTGAAACAAAAAAATTCAAGCTTCTGCGTTCACGTTGGAGAAGGTTAATTACCGTTGAGAAATTAGGTGAAAAATTTATTCCATTTCTACCAATTCTACCTTTTATTTTCTTCTATAAAAAGAATGCAAGTAACCATATAACTTTCACAATAGTTCTTTGCGTATATTCTTGGTTCCAAATTCTTTTTTTTCATCAAAATTTTCTAGATTTATTTTAATCATTTCCAATATAAATATTTTAATTTTTTTATTATTTTTAGTACTTTCTTTTATATTTTGATTTTTATATTTTTATTATATTTTTTATTTATATGATAATATTTTTTATATTATATTTTTAGTATTCTAATATTATTGTTTTAGTATTCTGATATTATATTTTTATTGTATTTTTTTATTCATATGAAAACTATTGTTAATATAAATTTTTATTTTTATTAATTTTTATTAATTTTTATTATTTTTTGTTTATATAAATTCTTTTTCTCTATCCTTTATTGTACTGTATTTATATTGTGTATAAAATTTTTTATTTTTTTATTTAGTTTTATTTATATTAATTTTATTTACTTCTTATTATAATTTTTTTTATTTGATATATGTTATTGATTGTAATTATTATATACTATGTTTGTATGAAATTTTTTTCATTTTTTATTTTTGTTTTTATTGTATTTCTCACTGTATTTTATTTTCGATTTTATTATATACTAAGTATAAGTAACAATAGAGTTATAAATAATAAAAATTTATAGTCTAAAATGATACTAAATTAAAGATTACTAACAATACTAAAAAAATTATAGAACATTTTTTTTGTTTGACATTATAAAATGTATAGTACTTTTTATATTTTTATTTTTTATTGTATTTATTTTATTTATATGATAAATATTTTTATATTAATTTTTTTAGTGTTCTACTCTTTCATATATATTATTATTTCTTATTGATTTTTAGTTCATATGAAAACCGTGGAATCCTTACCACAGTTTATGTCTGTTTTTCATCCTTACAGAAACCGTAAAACTCCTACAGTTTCTAGCCAAATGCTTCTTCAACATAAACTTTTGAATCCACCAGCAGATTTTGTGTATTTGAAAATCGTAAAATCCCTTCAACAGTTTACATAATTTTGTAAAAAGTTATATTTTTGTATCTAAAGTACAAAAATTGTATTTCGATAATTTTGGTATTCAAATATTTTATTTTAATAATTTGCTTTTTTTATGTTGTAGACTTGTAGGTTATGCATTAATTCGAAGGTAAATGGTTGTCTAGTATATAGGAGATCTCTCAACTTTTTGTTCAACTTCTTATTCGAGTTTATTTGCTTTTTGAGATTCAGATTGGGTCTGATTCAATCCTATTAGGTAATTAATTTGGATATCAGAGGCCAACTATTAGTTTGGTTGTAAAAAAGGCCAGAAAATATTAAAAATAATTTTTACTATCATAGTAAAAAAAAAAACCCTCTTTTGCAGTGCTTTCCTCCACTGTGCATACGCCTTTTTTCGTCATGTATGCGTTTCTTTCTACTGTGTTCTTATTTCTTTCCGTCATGCGTTTGCTTCCCTCCAAAGAGTCAATTTTAGAGGTCTTGGAAGTTGTTTTGTTTATGGTATTTTTATATAAATTCTTTTTTTCTATCCTTTATTGATGATTGTTTTATTTTGATTTTTTTTATGTTTCTTGATTTAAAAAATAAAAGAAACATCTAAAACTAAAAGAAAAGAAACGTTCAAAAAATAACAAAAGAAATATCTAAAACTAAATAAAAAGAAACATTTAAAATTATTGTAAAATAGAGATTCAAAACATGACAAAAAGAAACATGTAAAATGTAATAAAAAAATATTTAAAAATCATTGTACACGAATTTCTAAAGGTGATTTAAAAGAAGAAAAAATATGGAGGGAGAGATGGTGCAAAGAGAGAGACGCGAAAGAGAAAGAAGAAAAAGAGACGCAAAGGGAGAGGAAAAAAGAGGTGAAAGGGAAGGAAAAGAAAGGTGAAAGGGGTGGAGGGCATATGTCTTTTGAACGTAAAACTAGTTTTTGATATTTTAAAATTAAGATTTTTTAAAAAAATTGACTATTTGACTGCATATGGAGTTAGTTCTCCTAGACTTTTTTTTGGTTTGATTTATATTATAAAAGCTCAACTTGTGATTTTTATGTCTATCTTGGAACAAACCTATTTTCTGGTCAAGTAGAAAATAATCTTTAGTAAGCAAGTCAAGCACATTAAACAAGTATCATGGTCTAGCTACAACCATGGTTCTGAAAATCAAACCGGACTGGCCGATTCAATCGGATTAACCGGAAATCAGTTGTAAGACCCAGAACCTTTGAAAAGTCTTTTTATGATCAAGTCTCAAATTATATAGTTATTTATAGCCTTAATTTCAGAAATTATTTTATTAAAGATAATTAAGGCAAGTTTTGATTTATTGAATTTGAGATAAGTTATGATTATTATCCAATTTTATAATTTTTGGATTATTTTCTATATTTAAATCACAGAGTTGGTGGTTGTGAAATAATAACGATTTTTATATAATTTTGGACTAAATAATTAATATTTTAGAATATTGATACTACTGTTTTGAGAAAATAAAGGATTTAATTATATTATTTCTAATTATTTGATTTGGACATTTTATTGAAAATAATTTATAAAAATGAGGAATTTGTTTGCTGCTTCATATTTTGGTTTTTGATTTTCTGAGGTTATTTGTTCATGATGAATTTGTTTGCTGCTTCATGATTTTGGTTGCTGAATTATTTATTTGTTCATGTTTTTTTGAATTTATTTTCTGGTCTTTGATTTTTTTATTGTTACAGATGGAACAATCACAAAGTAACCCACAGCCACAAGATAATGCTGTTCAAGATTCTCAAACTGGTTCATCCAAAGGTAAATCTAATCCAGCTTGGCAATATTTTACAGTAAAATATGACAAAAATAATAAGGCCCAATATACATGTATTTTCTGCTTGAATACTTACAATAGAGGGGGATATATAGAATGAAATATCATCTTGCAAAAATTCCTGGACAAATTAAAGTTTGTAACAAAGTAACTGAAGATGCTGAACTTCAATTCAAAAGGCTTTTGGAGGAAAACAAAAAAAATAAGGCATAAAAAAGAAAACTTACAGCTGATTGTCATGATGTGGAAAGTTAAACACAAGCAGAAGAAGAGTGTGAAGCGCCTAATCCTGTACAACCTTCGGCTCCTGCAACAATGGGAGACAAAGGAAAGAAAAGAGCAATTGCTGCTACTCCAATTGGAAGTTATTTTAAGGGAAGGACTACGCCAGGCTCTCAACCAACTTTGAAAAGTATCTTGGCCAGTAAACAAGTTGTTCACAAGGTTAAGTTGGGGCTTACAAGATGGATCATTGATGCACGAATTCCATTAAATGCAATTTAATCACCTTACTTTCAACCTGCCTTGGACGGCGTTACTGCAATTGGACCTGGTTTCAAGGGATCGTCATATGATGAATGAGAGTTCATTTGCTGGCCGATCTTAAGAAGGAGTGTCAGTTACTTGTTGAAGGCTATAGGAGCTCATGGAAAAGCACTGGTTGTACACTGATGGCAGATGGCTGGACTGATCAAAGGCAGCATACGTTAATTAATTTTCTAGTTTATTGTCCTGCTGGTATGTCATTTGTTAAGTCTGTTGATGCTTCTGATATGATAAAAACTGTCGATACCTTGTTTAAATTGTTTGCTGAGGTTATTGAGTAGGTTGGGTCTAGTAACAATAGGAAGATGGTTAGCTCAATTATCTTGGATAGTAAGTTTTGGGAGGATTGTATTACTACTGTTATGCTTGTTGCTTCTTGATAAACCACTATTTTGTGATTCATATTGTGTTTAATTGTGTGGTTTTATCAGGTCTTCACCCACTTATTCATATGATTTGCATGTATTTATAATTCCTTCCTAAAAATATTCTATGATTGATAACTTGCTTCCTAAAGAGCTTTTAGTTGTATATTTTTATCTTCCTTCATACCATTCGATGCCGTGATCTGTGTGTTAAGTGTTTCAGGCTTCATAGGGCAGGAATGGCGTAAGGAATGAAGAGGAAGCATGCAAAAGTGGAAGAAATACAAGGAATTGAGGAGATGACCAGCGAGAAGTCACGCGGTCGCATGGCTCACGCGACCGCGCGAAATGGAAGAAATCACAGTGACGCGCTCGCGTGCCTGACGCAACCGTGCGGATTGGAAGCTGCGCGAACGACGCGAATGCGTGAATGACGCACACGCGTGGTATGAGAAACGCTGAGTGACGCGAACGCGTGGACAATGCGGCCGCGTGACGTGCGCGATCTGCAGAATTTCAGAAGTCGTTGGCACAGATTCTGGGCCGCATTTCAACCCAATTTTTGGCCCAGAAACACAGATTAGAGCCAGGGAACATGCAGAGACAGAAGGAGAATTCATTCCAGACAATTTCAAATTTTTAGATCTGAATTTACTCCTCCCCTAGGTTTCTCACTTGAACATTCATAAATTAGGATTGTGAAGAATTTTGGCTTTAGCTTTTGAGAAGAGTCTACCTCCGGTACTGGTCATCATAGCTTGTTATTTTACTTTTCATTTACTCTTCCATATTCTTAATTTATCCAGAGTTGACATTGGATTATTTTTCACAGTTTATTAATACAAGACTATTTTTACTTTTAATTAATCTCTTTTATTATTATTTATTATGTCTTCTTTTACTTTCCCTATTGATTTTGTGAAGTCTACAATTATGATGATGGAGTAGTCCCCCAACTTGATTGGGAGTTGATTAAAAGGAGAACCTTGAGTTGGAATACTCAAGAGTTCAATTATAATTGGTTCATTGTTGGTCGACTTGTTAATCACTAACTCTAATCCTTCCCAAGGGAGAGGGTTAGGACTTGTGAATAGAAGTTGACTTTTAATTTGACTTTCCTTTATTCGTTGAGGGTTAACTAAATGTAAACAATGACTAATTATTAAATGCTCTTGATAAAATTCTAACAAGGATAGAACTTCCAATTAATCTTCTTCTGGTCAAGATTTTATTTAAATCATATAAATCCTCTAATTTAAATTTCTGTTCATCAAATTCAAAACCCCTTTTGAAAACCTCTGATTAATAAAATAGCACATCTTCCTGCAACTCGTTGGGAGATGACCTGGGACTCATACTCCCAGTATTTTATTTCTAAAATTTGTGACAACCCTTTTCTAAACTGACGAGTGAATTTTTGCCGGTTTAGAACTGTACTCACAATACCATTTCTCTAATTAATTCTGAATCTGCCAATTTCCGCTCACGTCAATTTTTGGCGCCGTTGCCGGGGAGTTGCAATAGTGTGCTAATTTATTGATTGCAATTTATTTAATTGCATTTTTCTTTTTTATTTTTGTTACTATGAGCTGCACGTTTCTTTCATTAAATGACGTGTTCACTTCCTGATCCAAGCTTGCCAGTATTTGACCCTGAGATTGAAAGAACTATTTCATGTATAAGGCAAGCTCGGCGTCGGCTAGTCCTCTCTGAAGACGAATCTGAAACGTCATCTAAGGGAGAAACAAGCTCCCCCTCTACTGATCCAGTTGATTCACGTGCAGGTGACATGGCAGCACCTAGGAGAGTCACTATCTAGGAGGCTGCAGCCCCTGATTTTACACTACAACCATTCCAGGCACGCCACCCAGCAGGGGCTGTAGATTTTGAAATAAAGACTGCACTACTCAACTTGATGCCCAAGTTTCATGGCTTACCTGCTCAAGAGCCTATCAAGCACCTTAGGGATTTCCAGATAGCTTGTTCTACTGTTAAGCGTGATGGTACTGACAAAACTTCTATTCTGCTAAAGGCTTTTCCATTCTCTCTTGAGGGGAAGGCAAAAGAGTGGTACTACATTCAACCCAGAGCAACTGTTTCTAACTGGGATACGCTTAGAAGAGAATTTTTGGAGAAATTCTTTCCAGCTGAGGTTGCCGATAAACTGAGAAAATACATTTCCATGATCATTCAGGACGAATCTGAGGCTTTCCACGAATATTGGGAGCGCTTCAATAATCTTCTGAAAGCATGTCCCCACCATATGATTGACAAGATAGTGTTGCTCGGCTACTTTACACATGGCATGAAATCTCAAGATAAGACCACATTGGAAAGTGCTAGAAATGGGTCTATGAAGAAGTACAAGACTACGGAAGAGGCGTGGCAATTGATCAGCGACTTAGCTGAATCTACTAGGAATCACGGGCAGAAACAAAGTTAGTCAAGAGCTGTTGTAGAGGTATCCTCTAGCAAAGAGACTGTTGATATAACTTAGAGATTATGTGAAATGACCAACTTACTGAAGCAGATGCAACTAAGTCAACAACAAGCTCAGCAAGTTTAGCCTTCTCCACCATAGCACAACCAACAGTTGGTTCCACAGAGAGTATGCGGGATCTGTGCAGATTACAGTCATTATACTGATGAGTGTCTGCAACTCTAACAGGAAGACCACACTATGGCAGCCACTCATAACTTCTATGACCGCCCCAATCAAGGGTACAATCAAGGTGGCAGCTATAACCATGGATGGCAGGATTACCCCAACCAAGGTTGGAGAGATAATTCCAACCAGGGTTGGAGGGACAATCATAATAGAGGAGGCAGAGATAACAATGAAAACCAGAGGTGGAATAACAATAACAACTTCAAGCAGCAGAATCATAATAAGGCCTACAGAGCACCTCATCTAAGGCAGCCTCAAACATCTCAGCAGACCCCTCAGATCACTTATCCCTCTTAATCTCCTAATGATGAGTTGCTCCAATCTATTGATCGAAGATAGCAGGTGATGAGTGAATAATTTATACGCTTTTTGGCATTGTTTTTAGGTAGTTTTTAGTAGGATCTAGCTACTTTTAGGGATGTTTTCATTCGTTTTTATGCAAAATTTACATTTCTAGACTTTACTATGAGTTTGTGTATTTTTCTGTGATTTCAGGTATTTTCTGGATGAAATTGAGGGATCTGAGCAAAAATCTTATTCAGGCTGAAAAAGGACTGCTAATGCTGTTGAATTCTGACCTCCCTTCACTCTAAATAAAATTTTTGGAGCTACAGAACTCCAAATGGCGTGCTCTCAACGGCGTTGGAAAGTAGACATCCAGAGCTTTCTAGAAATATATAATAGTTCATACTTTATTTGAGATTAGATGACGCAAACTGGCGTTCAATGCCAGTTCCATGCTGCATTCTGGAGTCAAACGCCAGAAACACGTCACAAGCCAGAGTTAAACGCCAAAAACTCGTTACAACTTGGCGTTTAACTCCAAGAGAAGCCTCTGCACGTGTAAAGCTCAAGCTCAGCCCAATAACACACCAAAGTGGGCCCCGGAAGTGGATTTATGCATTTAGACTTATTTCTGTAAACCTTAGTAACTAGTCTAGTATAAATAGGACATTTTACTATTGTTTTAGACATATTTGGATTATTTTTGGATTACCTTATGATCCTTTGATCACGTTTATGGGGGCTGGCCATTCGGCCATGCCTGGACCATCACTTATGTATTTTCAACGGTGGAGTTTCTACACACCATAGATTAAGGGTGTGGAGCTCTGCTTTACCTCGAGTTTCAATACAACTACTACTATTTTCTATTCAATTCAACTTATTCCTATTCTAAGATATTCGTTGCACTTCAACATGATGAATGTGATTATCCGTGACACTCATAATTATTCTCACCTATGAACGCATGACTGACAACCACTTCCGTTCTACCTTAGACCGAGCGTGTATCTCTTGGATTCCTTAATCAGGATCATCGTGATATAAGCTAGAACCTTTTGGCGGCCATTCTTGAGAATCTGGAAAGTCTAAACCTTTTCTGTGGTATTCCGAGTAGGATTCAGGGATTGAATGACTATGACGAGCTTCAAACTCGCGATTGTTGGGCGTGGTGACAGACACAAAAGAATCAATGGATTCTATTCTGACATGATCGAGAACCGACAGATGATTAGCCGTGCTGTGACAAGAGCATTTGGACCATTTTCACTGAGAGGATGGAAAGTAGCCATTAACAACGGTGATGCCCTACATACAGCTTGCCATGGAAAGGAGTAAGAAGGATTGGATGAAAGCAGTAGGAAAGCAGAGATTTAGAAGGAACACAGCATCTTCATACACTTATCTGAAATTCCCACCAATGAATTACATAAGTATTTCTATCTTTATTTTATGCTTTATTTATTATTATTTTCGAAAACCATTATAACCATTTGAATCCGCCTAACTGAGATTTACAAGATGACAATAGCTTGCTTCATACCAACAATCTCTGTGGGATCGACCCTTACTCACGTAAGGTATTACTTGGACGACCCAGTGCACTTGCTGGTTAGTTGTGTGAAGTTGTGACAAAGTGTGATTCACGTTTGAGATTGCTACCAAGTCTTTGGCACCATTGTTGATGATCACAATTTCGTGCACCAAGTTTTTAGCGCCGTTGCCGGGGATTGTTCGAGTTTAGACAACTGACGGTTCATCTTGTTGCTCAGATTAGGTAATTTTCTTTTCAAAAATTTTTTCTTTGTTTTCGTTTTTCCAAAAAAATTATTTTTGAAAAATCCAAAAAATAAAAAAAAAAACATAAAAACCAAAAATATTTTTTGTGTTTCTTGTTTGAGTCTTGAGTCAATTTTTAAGTTTGGTGTCAATTGCATATTTTTAAAATTTATGCATATTTTTTTGAAAATTCATGCAGGTTCTCTTCATGATCTTCAAGTTGTTCTTGATAAGTCTTCTTGTTTGATCTTTAAATTTTCTTGTTTTGTGTCTTTTGTTGTTTTTCATATGCATTCTTGCATTCATAGTGTCTAAACATGAAAAATTTCTAAGTTTGGTGTCTTGCATGTTTTTCTTTTCTTGAAAATTTTTCAAAAATAAGTCTTGATGTTCATCTTGATCTTCAAAGTGTTCTTGGTGTTCATCTTGACATTCATAGTGTTCTTGCATGCATTAAGTGCTTTGATCCAAAATTTTCATGTTTTGGGTCATATTTGTGTTTTTCTCTCTCCTCATTAAAAATTCAAAAATAAAAAATATCTTTTCCTTATTTTGCTCATAATTTTCGAAAATTTGAGTTGACTTAGTCAAAAATTTCAATTTTAAAAATCCTATCTTTTCAAAACTCAAATATTTTTCATTTTTTTATTATTTTCAAAAAATTTTAAAATTTATTTTCAAAATCTTTTTCTTATCTTTATTTCAAAATTTCAAAAACTTTACTAACAATTAATGTGATTGATTCAAAAATTTGAAGTTTGTTACTTTCTTGTTAAGAAAGGTTCAATCTTTAAATTCTAGAGTCATATCTTTTAGTTTCTTGTTAGTCAAGTAATCAATTTTAATTTTAAAAATCAAATCTTTTTCAAAATATCTTTTTCAATCATATCTTTTTAAAATATCTTTTTCAAATCATATCTTTTTCAAAAATTTGATTTCAAAATATCTTTTCTAACTTCTTATCTTTTCAAAATTGATTTTCAAATCTTTTTCAACTACTAATTAACTTTTTGTTTGTTTCTTATCTTTTTCTAAACCACCTAACTACTTTTCTCTCTCTAATTTTCGAAAATCATCTCCCTCTTTTTCAAAATTCTTTTAATTAACTAATTGTTTCAAATTTTAAATTTAATTTTATTTCTTCTCTTAATTTTCGAAAATCACTAATCCCTTTTTCAAAATTAATTTTCGAAAACTCTTCTCTCTCGTCTCTTTCGATTTATTTATTTATTTACTAACACATCTCTTCTACTCAAGAATTCGAACTTAATCTTCCCCCTTTTGTTTGGATTCTTACCTTTTTCTTCTTTTATTCTCTTATTCTTCTACTAACATAAAAGAATCTCTCTACTGTGGTAAAAAGGATCCCTATTATTATTTTCTGTTCCCTTCTTTTTCATATGAGCAGGAGAAAAGACAAGAATGTTCTTGTTGAAGCAGATCCTGAACCTGAAAGGACTCTGAAGAGGAAACTAAGAGAAGCTAAATTACAATAATCCAGAGACAACCTTACAGAAAATTTTGAAAAGGAAGAGGAGATGGCAGCCGAAAATAATAATGCAAGGAGGATGCTTGGTAATTATACTACATCTACTTCCAAATTTGATGGAAGAAGCATCTCAATCCCTGCCATTGGAGCAAACAATTTTGAGCTGAAACCTCAACTAGTTGCTCTACTACAATAGAACTGCAAGTTCCATGGACTTCCATCAGAAGATCCCTACCAGTTTTTAACTGAGTTCTTGCAGATCTGTGAGACTGTTAAGACTAATGGAGTAGATCCTGAAGTCTACAGGCTCATGCTTTTTTCTTTTGCTGTAAGAGACAGAGCTAGAACATGGTTGGACTCACAACCTAAAGATAGACTGGACTCTTGGGATAAGCTGGTCACGGCCTTCTTGGCTAAGTTCTTTCCTCCTCAAAAGCTGAGCAATCTTAGAGTGGATGTTCAGACCTTCAAACAAAAAGATAGGGAATCCCTCTATGAAGCTTGGGAAAGATACATGACCAAAAGGTGTCCTTCTGACATGATTTCAGAGTAGACCATTTTGGATATATTCTATTATGGTCTACCTGAGTTCTCTAAGATGTCACTGGACCATTCTGCAGGTGGATCCATTCACCTAAAGAAAACGTCTGCAGAAGCTCAAGAACTTATTGACATGGTTACAAATAACCAATTCATGTACACTTCTGAGAGTAATTCTGTGAGTAATGGGACGCCTCAGAGGAAGGAAGTTCTTGAAATTGATGCTCTGAATGCCATATTAGCTCAGAACAAAATGTTGACTCAGCAAGTCAACATGATTTCTCAAAGTCTGAATGGATGGCAAAATGCATCCAACAGTACTAAAGAGGCATCTTCTGAAGAAGAAGCTTATGATCCTGAAAACCCTACAATGACAGAGGTAAATTACATGGGTGAACCCTATGGGAATACCTATAATTTCCAATGGAGAAATCATCCAAATTTCTCATGGAAGGATCAACAAAAGCCTCAACAAGGCTTTAACAATGGTGGGAGAAACAGGCTTAGCAATAACAAGCCTTTTCCATCATCTTCTCAGCAACAGACAGAGCAATCTGAGCAGAGCTCCTCTAGCTTAGCAAACATAGTCTCTAATCTGTCTAAGGCCACTTTAAGTTTCATGAGTGAAACAAGGTCATCCATCAGAAATTTGGATGCACAAGTGGGCCAGCTGAGTAAGAAAATCACTAAAACTCCTCCTAGTACTCTCCCAAGCAATACTGAAGAGAATCCAAAAAGAGAGTGCAAGGCCATTGACATAATCAAAATGGCCGAACCTAGAGAGGAAGGGGAGGATGTGAAGCCCAATGAGGAAGACCTCATGGGACGTCTCCCAGACAAGAAGGAGTTCCCTATTCAGGACCTAGAGGAATCTGAGGCTCATATAGAGACCATAGAGATTTTATTAAACCTCCTTCTGCCATTCATGAGCTTTGAAAACTATTCTTCCTCTGAAGAGGATGAAGATGTAACTGGAGAGCAAGTTGTTCAATATCTAGGAGTTATCATGAAGCTGAATGCCAAGTTGTTTGGTAATGAGACTTAGGAAGATGCACCTCCCTTGCTCATTAGTGAATTAGATACATGGGTTCAGAAAACTTTACCTCAAAAGAAACAAGATCCTGTTAAATTCTTAATTAGGGGTGGCAGTGGGGCGGGTAGGGGCCGGTTTTTACCCTACCCGACCCCGCCCCGCCGTCCTGACAGGCATATACTACCCGCCCCATAACTACCCGCGGGTAGTAAACAGCAGAACCCGCACCCGCCCCTGTGGGTACCCGCCCCACCCCGACCCGCCCCTGTAAAAATTAAATATACCTATTCATACATAAATTAAGACAAAAATTTAAAATTCATAGATAAATTAAAATACAAACATAAAATTCATACAATGTCATTAGCTAAAATAACTTGAAATTAAAAAAAAAAAGATATTGTTAGATCACTACAAATTTAACACCATAACAAAGAAATTACAATATTAGATATAAAATGATCTTCAACCCTTATTCTTGATCACTTTCAACATCTTCATCATCATTAAAAGTTTGCAAATCAAGATTTAAACCTGAAAATTAAAAGAGATAACAATTAACAAATTAATTGGTACTATGAAAAAAATTAACATAAATGAAGATTAATCAATATATCACCTTTACTTCCCAAAGGTGCCCACAACCAACTTTGGCCACACATCAAAGCTTCAATTATGTCTTGTTTGAGCTTTGCACGATGAGGAGAAATCACACGACCACTTGTACTAAAAGTAGATTCAGAGGCAACAGTGGACACCGGAATAGCATATATATCCTTAGCTATTTTTGCAAGAACCTTAAATTTCATCTGATTGTTCTTCCACCATTTCAAAACATTAAAGTTAGGATCATTTGGAGGATGAATTTCCTCCTCAAGATAATGATCAAGCTCAACATTCACATATGAACTCCTTGTCATTTTTCTTCTTTTAAGATACACCATGTAATCATCACCCCCAAATGAACTTGCATTTCCACTTTCATTAAGTTCTTTTGTACCAACACCAACACCGACATGTGACACATCAGAACTCATTTTTTGAGTGTATTCATTAACCAACTCATTACACAACTGATGAATTCTATCAACTTGCTTGGAGCATTCTGTTGGATCTGGATACATTTTTTCAAATTGAAACTCAACCCCAACCATCTTGTACCTAGGGTCTAAAACAGCAGCAACACCCATAATGCCATGAATTTCATCCCAATACTTTTCAAATTTCTTCTTCATGTTAGATGCCATATTAGCAATTAACGGATTAGTAGAAATTTCCCATTCATCCAATGACACTTTTATTTTACAAACCAAAGTAAAATAAAGATTAGCAGTCGGAAATTTAGACCCAGAAAATAGTTGAGTAACATCATAAAACAATTTCAATCTGTCACATATTTCCTTCGCAAGTTCCCATTCCTCATTACTTGGCACAGTTTTATATTGGGGTTCCTTCTGCCTTAACCTAGGAAAGACAGCTTTATACAACAAAGCAGTTTCTAACATCAAATAAGTTGAGTTCCATCTAGTTGGGCAATCAAGAACTAATTTCCTAGTAAATGAGATCGCTGTTTTAGCACACCAACTCACAAAAGTTTCAGTCCTTTTCTGTGTTGCAGTCCAATACAATACACTACTACGAATCTTTTCTATACTTTCCTTAACAATACTTAAGCCATCCTTCACAATCAAATTCAATATATGAGCACAGCAACGCATATGTAATAATTTACCCCCCAACATCAAGAATGAAGAATCCAAACGCCCCAACAGTCCATCTATCATAGCATCATTAGTAGAACAGTTATCCAATGTAATAGTGGACAATTTTATATCAATGTTCCATTCTAACAATATTTTCATCAACGTTTCAGTGAGAACTTCACTTGTATGGGGACAAGGAACATAACAAAAGCTGAAAAGATTAACAAACATGCATGCATTTTTAGATTAACCTAGCTCAACATATGAAAACAACACAATGTATAAAAGTTTATAAAATATTTAAAGTACCTCAATATGCGCATATGCAACTTCCACGAAGTATCAATATAGTGAGCTGTGACAACCATGTATCCTTTTTCTTGGTTGGAAGTCCACATATCACTAGTTATTGCAACTCTACTATCATTTTCATCTAGTTGAAGGGTTAACTTCTGCTTCTCGTCCCCATACATCTTCAAGATGTCTTTTCTAATAGTGTTTCGACTAGGCATTTTAAAAGTTGGTTGCATTGAAGCAAAAGCTCGCCTCAATCCATGGTGGTCCACACAACTCATAGGATACTCATGCATAATAATCATTTCAGCAACACATTTTCTTGTAAATGAAGGATCAAACACAAAACCATCTTCACTCAATTTTTGCTTTTGTGATTGTTTTGACAATGATTCAACAATTGATGATTGCCTAGAGTTTGCCACCTTTATTCTCTTGCAATATCGATCCACATGGTTCCGCAATGACTTGGTACCATTCCTCGGATTTGCACTAAGCACAGTCTTGCAAAACATGCATTTCGCCTTCCATTCTCCTTCAACTTTCAAACGATCAAAATACTCCCAGTAAGCACTCTTAACATGAGTCTTATTGTCACCTTCATTAGGAGTTGATCCTTCTGGAGTTGAGACATTATCCGTTGCTTGTGGAGTTTCTGAAGTTGGATTAGCATTACTTTGAACTTCAACTTCATTATCATTTGGAGCAACACTGTTGCTTTGTGTGTCTTCTCTAGCATTACTAGCCATGAAGTAATTTGAAAACACCTATATCAATAAAATTAAAATACATGAGGGTATAAAATTAACATAAATCATATCATAAATGCATAATTACAAAATTAGAATAAACCAAATCAGAATGCACAATTAAAGTAGTCGAGCCAAATGTATGCATTCACTTCCTTTAATAGAATAGTAACTTTAAAAAGGTTCATTAATTAGGTAAGGGTGGTTTTTTCTTTTCGTTTTCTGCCAGGAGAAATAGTGGTGGTTGACAACCAACTAGTTCGGTTAAATCAAGGAAAAGCTATCACCTTATAGTTTAGTTTAAGCTGATAATAATTCTTGAATAACCCAAAATCAAGTGCTTCCATGATCAGATTGACATTTGAAAATTTAACAGCTTTGATTATACTAGGAGAGATCAGAGTGTTAGAAGGAATATCCTTGCTGCTCATATTGATATCTTACCATCAAAGTTCATGCAGATACACCATTCAGGTTAAGGTCATAAAATAATTTAGAAGCATTTAACTTAAGGCGGACCATAATCATATAAAAGTTCATGATATTAACATTTTAGTTAAGGTGGACCATAATCATATAAAAGTTCATGATAAAAAAGAACCAAGATAAAAGCTACAAACTTTAGCACCAAAAAGAAAAAGGGTCATCATTAGAAATGTTAATACTTACTCCAAGAATGCAGTACCAATCAATGAAAGGTGGCTTATTATTTTTGTTAATTATTAGGGACAAGTCTATGAACAAATACAACAGAACATGTGAAAATTAAGCAAATCTTCAATACCAGTTGGCTTTTGTAATCTGATTCTTGTTCCATTTGAGAATAATAATAATAATCTTCTTTTATTTTTACTTTATATAATCTGTTGAGTTTTGAAAATTGTCAAAATTTAAATTGAAATTAAGTTTGTTTTGGACTTTTGGTTGCAACTAATAAAGAAAGCCCTGCAGCTAAAAGATTGCAAGCAAGTGAACAATTGATATATAAAAGTTCAAGCATTTTTATAGTATTTCAAAATGTATTTCAATATTAATATTTCACTTAAGGTGGACCATAATCATATAAAAGTTCATGATAAAGCAGATCCAAGATAAAAATTACAAACTTTAGCACCAAAAAGAAAAAGGGTCATCATTAGAAATGTTAATACTTACTCCAAGAATGCAGTACCAATCAATGAAAGGTGGCTTATTAGTTTTGTTAATTATTAGGGACAAGTCTATGAACACATACAACAGAACATGTGGAAATTAAGCAAATCTCCAATACCAGTTGGCTTTTGTAATCTGATTCTTGTTCCATTTGAGAATAATAATAATAATCTTCTTTTATTTTTACTTTATTTAATCTGTTGAGTTTTAAAAATTGTCAAAATTTAAATTGAAATTAAGTTTGTTTTGGTTGCAACTAATAAAAAAAGCCCTGCAGCTAAAACATTGCAAGCAAGTGAGCAACTAAGTACTATGAAAAAGAGATAACAATTAACAAATTAATTGGTACTATGAAAAAAATTACCATAAAAGTACTTTTCCTACAAATTTAAAAAGAAAAAAAAGAAGCAAATTAGTGAAAAGGCAATCAAACCGATTTTAAGTGTACAATAATTGAAATTTTTAATTTACTTACCGAAAACAAGAAAAACCTCAAAATCAAAATGCACAATTTTTCAAAACTAAGTAACAGATGCTCATGATTTAGCATGTAGATGAAGCATACTTATCAAACAAACTGCCGATTGAAATATAATTTCATGTCATGAGAAAATCAAGGCACAAAAGTGCACAATAAAGTATCCACATACATATATGTATCATGGAAAAAAGGGGAAACAAGTGTCTATGCACAGATGATTTTATCCAGAAAATAACAAATGAACTGATCACCCGTTTAGGAAGACATTGATGAAAATCATAATCAAAAGACAAGAAGAAAGATAGTGTGCGCTGCATTGTGCCGAAGTTAGGAATCTAGTTTTTCCTATAACAGGACATCTGTCTCAACTGAATAATATCTCAAATGAAAACTGCATCAAAACATTCTCTTTCACATAGATCTCTCATAATTTCTTCAAACAGATACTACAAGATAGTTTTTGAACTAAAATTTCTGACGTAGGGATAAATCAACATATAGAGTTTTAATATACATATTTCTCATTTCTCACTGTAATTATGACCATAAATATCATCCAGATAATTACTGAGGTAACTTTAAAATTTTGGGGGGATCCCTTAGGATAAATCAAGAGACACACAATTTGGAATATGCAAAATAAGATTAGTAGATTACACGCACCAACCCTGTAGTTTATAGAACTGAGTTTCCAAACTTTCAGAGAATCCTTTCAGTCAAATTCAACAGAAAACAATTTGCAGTACCATCAAAAGAACTTCTTCTTTGTCTATTCGCATGACATCCAAAATTAGCCAGAGATTAAACATATCAAATCATTCAAAAAGAAAAGAAAGGCTGGGAGTACCATCACTTTGTTTACTCTACTATAATCTTTATTCTTATAATTGAATCTTATATATAAAAATAAATAAATAATATTCAAGAGAAAAATACAGTGGCAAAATAAGCATGATTCAACCATTTTTATCATATTAATCTGAACAGATTTGCATACAAATAGAATTGCATGCAGCAACAAATCCATGCTCAAATAAAAATTAGGACAAAATTGTAACTCAAATTAAAATTAGGGAACATTGCAAACCCTGAATAAAAATTATCAAAAAAAGTAGTGATTCACAGCAGACTCACAGCAACGGCGACAGACTCACGGCGACGAAGGACGGAGGACAGAGGACGTCGGGTAAGATCTGCGCTTGGACGGAGGATGACGGTGGCAAAGTTCTGCTCAGCTGCTCTCGGACGAAGGGTACGGCGATGGACTCACGGCGACGGTGACAGATTCATAGCGACGAAGGAAGGAGGACGGAAGACGGAGGCTAGGTTCTGCGCTCGGACAGAGGACGTTGACGCTGCTCAGCTGCTCTCGGACGGAGGACGGTGGCAAGAACGAGTAGGTGTTGGAGAAGAAGAAGGCAAGAAGCTCGATGCTCTATTGGCTATTGCTTTCAGCCTCAGCCTCTCACTGTGATTTCTAGAATCTGGAGAAGAGAAGAATAAATTTAGGGTTTCAAACTTTCAATGTTGCATCTGAAAGAAAAGTTGTTTATATATTTTTAATATTTAATAATATTTATTAATTTTTATATATTTATATTATATATTTTATTTTATATTATATTATATAATATATATTGCTGGGCGGGTAGGGGCGGGTTCACCCCAACCCCGACCCCGCCCCGATAAAAACCCGCCCCGCACCCGGGGCGGGTAATAACCCGCCCCGACCGGGTAGGGGCGGGGCGGGTACCCGCGGGTTCGGGTACTCCTGCCACCCCTATTCTTAATACCCTGTACCATAGGCACCATGACCTTTGAGAAGGCTCTGTGTGACCTGGGGTCACGTATAAATCTTATGCCACTCTCTGTAATGGAGAAGCTGGGATCTTTAAGGTACTGGCTACCACATTCTCATTAGAGATGGCAGACAAGTCAATAAGACAAGCTTATGGAATGGTAGAGGACGTGTTAGTAAAGGTTAAAGGCCTTTATATCCCTGGTGATTTCATAATCTTAGACACTAGGAAGGAGGAGGATAAATGCATCATCCTTGGAAGACCATTCCTAGCCACAGCAAAAGCTGTGATTGATGTTGATAGAGGTGAACTAGTCCTTCAATTGAATGGGGACTACCTTGTGTTTAAAGCTCAAGGTTATCCTTCTGTAAACATGGAGAGGAAGCATGAAAAGCTTCTCTCAATATAGAGTCAAACAAAGACCCCACAGTCAAACTCTAAGTTGGTGTTGGGAGGTACAAACAATGCTCTGAGGATTTGTGAGGCTCAATGAGAGCCCACTGTCAAGCTATTGACATTAAAGAAGCGCTTATTGAGAGGCAACCCAATTTTTATTTATCTATATTTCTATTGTTATTTTTATATTTTATTAGGTTTATTATCATGTGGAGTCACAAAACATTTGTAAAAATTAAAAACAGAATAAAAAATAGCAGAAGAAACAGCACACCCTAGAGGAAGAGCTTACTGGCGTTTAAACCCCAGTAAGGAGCATCTGGCTGGTGTTCAACGCCAGAACAGAGCATGAATCTGGCGTTGAACGCCAGAAACATGCAGCACTCTGGCGTTCAAACGCCAGGATTGCACTCTGAGGAAAGCTGGCGTTAAACGCCAGAAACAAGCATCAATCTGGCGTTGAACGCCAGGATTGCATGCAGAGGGCGTTTTACACGCCTAATTGGTGTAGGAATGATAAATCCTTGACACCTCAGGATATGTGGACCCCACAGGATCCCCACCTACCTTCAAATTCAAAATCTCTTCCCCACCCAAACCCACCCTAAATGACCGAACCCCATTCCCTCTCCCCCCACTATATAAACCCCTCCATCCTTATTCACTTTCACACGACACAACCCTCTCTTCTCCCCCTTGGCCGAAACCCACACATCTCTCCCTCTCCTCCATATCTTCTTCTTCTTCATCTATTCTTTCTTCTTTTGCTCGAGGGCGAGCAATATTCTAAGTTTGGTGTGGTGAAAGCATAGCTTTTTGTTTTTCCATAATCATTTATGGCACCTAAGGCTAGAGAAACCTCTAGAAAGAGGAAAGGAAAGACAAAAGCTTCCACCTCTGAGTCATAGGAGATGGAGAGATTCATCTCAAGGGTCCATAGCTCAGTAGTAGAGCATTTGACTGCACATCAAGAGAGCCCACTCATGGACCTCAACAAGAGCTTGAGGAATTCCCTCATCAAGAAATTCTTGAGATGCCTCAAGGGATACATTATCCTCCACACAACTATTGGGAGCAACTAAAGATAGGAGCACCAAAATCACTAGGGATGAAGCAACAAAGGCAAGGAAGAGACATAGAGGAGCTCAAGCACATCATTGGTTCTTCAAGAAGAAGGTGCCACCATCACTAAGGTGGACTCATTCCTTAACTTCCTTGTTCTTATTTCTCTGTTTTTTGATTTTTTGCTATATGTTTGGTTATGTTTTGAATCTTTATTACATGATCATTAGTATTTAGTAACTATGTCAAAAGGCTATGAATAATTCCATGAATCCTTCACCTCTCTTAAATGAAAAATGTTTTTAATACAAAAGAACAAGAAGTACATGAGTTTCGAAATTGTCCTTGAAATTAGTTTAATTATATTGATGTGGTGACAATACTTTTTGTTTTCTGAATGAATGCTTGAACAGTGCATATCTTTGATCTTGTTGTTTATGAATGTTAAAATTGTTGGATCTTGAAAGAATAATGAACAAGAGAAATATTATTGATAATATGAAAAATCATAAAATTGATTCTTGAAGCAAGAAAAAGCAGTAAAGAACAAAAGCTTGCGAAAAAAAAGTGGCAATATATATATATATAAAAGAAAAAAAAGAAAAAGCAAGCAGAAAAAGCCAATAGCCCTTAAAACCAAAAGGCAAGGGTAAAAAGGATCCAAGGCTTTGAGCATCAATGGATAGGAGGGCCCAAGGAAATAAATCCAGGCCTAAGCGGCTAAATCAAGCTATCCCTAACCATGTGCTTGTGGCATGCAGGTCCAAGTGAAAAGCTTGAGACTGAGTGGCTAAAGTCGTGATCCAAAGCAAAAAGAGTGTGCTTAAGAGCACTGGATACCTCTAACTGGGGACTTTAGCAAAGCTGAGTCACGATCTGAAAAGGTTCACCCAGTCATGTGTCTGTGGCATTTATGTATCTGGTGGTAATACTGGAAAACAAAGTGCTTAGGGTCACGGCCAAGACTTATAAAAGTAGCTGTGTTCAAGTATCAACATACTTAACTAGGAGAATTAATAACATTATCTGAACTCTGAGTTCCTATAGATGCCAATCATTCTAAACTTCAAGGGATAAAGTGAGATGCCAAAACTGTTCAGAAGCAAAATGCTACAAGCCCGCTCATCTAGTTAGAACTAATATTCATTGATATTTTGAGATTTATAGTATATTCTCTTCTATTTATCCTATTTGATTTTTAGTTACTTGGGGACAAGCAACAATTTAAGTTTGGTATTGTGATGAGCGGATAATTTATACGCTTTTTGGCATTGTTTTTAGGTAGTTTTTAGTAGGATCTAGCTACTTTTAGGGATGTTTTCATTAGTTTTATGCAAAATTCACATTTCTGGACTTTACTATGAGTTTGTGTGTTTTTCTGTGATTTCAGGTATTTTCTGGCTGAAATTGAGGGACCTGAGCAAAAATTTGATTCAGGCTGAAAAAGGACTACTGATGCTGTTGGATTCTGACCTCTCTGCACTCGAAATGGATTTTCGGGAGCTACAAAACTCCAAATGGCGCGCTCTCAACGGCGTTGGAAAGTAACATCCAGAGCTTTCCAGAAATATATAATAGTTCATACTTTATTCAAGATTAGATGATGAAAACTGATGTTCAACGCCAGTTCCATGCTGCATTCTGGAGTCAAACGCTAGAAACACGTCACAAACCAGAGTTAAACGCCAAAACACGTTACAACTTGGCGTTTAACTCCAAGAGAAGTCTCTGCACGTGTAAAGCTCAAGCTTAGCCCAAGCACACACCAAAGTGGGCCCTGGAAGTGGATTTCTGCATTTAGACTTATTTCTGTAAACCCTAGTAACTAGTCTAGTATAAATAGGACATTTTACTATTGTATTAGACATCTTTGGATTATTTTTGGATTACCTTATGATCCTTTGATCACGTTTATGGGGGCTGGCCATTCAGCCATGCCTGGACCATCACTTATATATTTTCAACGGTGGAGTTTCTACACACCATAGATTAAGGGTGTGGAGCTCTGCTTTACCTCGAGTTTCAATGCAATTACTACTATTTTCTATTCAATTCAGCTTATTCCTGTTCTAAGATATTCGTTGCACTTCAACATGATGAATGTGATTATTCGTGACACTCATCATCATTCTCAACTATGAACGCGTGACTGACAACCACTTCCGTTCTACCTTAGACCGAGCGTGTATCTTTTGGATTCCTTAATCAGGATCTTCGTGGTATAAGCTAGAACCCTTTGGCGGCCATTCTTGAGAATCCGGAAAGTCTAAACCTTGTCTGTGGTATTTCGAGTAGGATTCAAGGATTGAATGACTGTGACGAGCTTCAAACTCGCAATTGTTGGGCGTGGTGACAGACGCAAAAGAATCAATGGATTCTATTCTGACATGATCGAGAACCGATAGATGATTAGTCGTGCTGTGACAAGAGCATTTGAACCATTTTCACTGAGAGGATGGGAAGTAGCCATTGACAATGGTGATGCCCTACATACAGCTTGCCATGGAAAAGAGTAAGAAGGATTGGATGAAAGCAGTAGGAAAGCAGAGATTTAGAAGGAACACAGCATCTTCATACACTTATCTAAAATTCCCACCAATGAATTACATAAGTATTTCTATCTTTATTTTATGCTTTATTTATTATTAATTTCGAAAACCATTATAACCATTTAAATTCGCCTAACTGAGATTTACAATATGATCATAGCTTGCTTCATACCAACAATCTCTGTGGGATCGACCCTTATTCACGTAAGGTATTACTTGGACGACCCAGTGCACTTGCTGGTTAGTTGTGCGAAGTTGTGACAAAGTGTGATTCACGTTTAAGAGCGCTACCAAGTCTTTGGCGCCATTGTTGATGATCACAATTTCGTGCACCAGCAGGCCATGGAAAACAACCTTACTTCTACTCTAAATGGTCTGAACTCTACCTTACAAGCCCTTGTCTCACATATTGGATCACTGAATAACTCTAACAACCAGTCCTCAAGCTCTGGTGGACTCCCCTCTCAACCATTTCCCAACCCCAAGGGTGGCGTCAATGCCATTACCCTGAGATCTGGAACCACACTGCAAGAGAGGAATCCAGAGGAATCAAGCCCTTCAGAACACGCCCCAGCTGTGGATGCGGTTGAGGTAGATGATGCTGAAGAAGAAGATGAAGCACAAGGCATGGCTGAAGCAGAAGCAGCCCAACCAAGGAGTGCGAAACCCCAGCAAGCTGAAGCTATAAAAGACGTCACTCCTATTCCATTTCCACACCTTGCTTAGAAGCCCAGAAAGCAAATGGAACTTGATCCAAAAATGGTAGAGATTTTCAAAAAGGTTGAGGTAACTGTTTCCCTTTTTGATGTCATTCAGCAAGTGCTTAAATACGCAAAGTTTCTAAAAGAGTTGTGCATACATAAAGACAAAATTAATTAATTAGAAAATATTCCTTTAGGTAGTTCTATATCTACTTTAATGGAAAATATACCTGAAAAATGTAGTGACCCAGGCCCATGCATGGTTAACTGTACCATTGGAAGTGTTATATTTTATGACTGTATGTGTGATTTAGGAGCATGCGTGAGTATTATGCCCTTGTCTATATATAATGCTTTAAGGCTCCCTCCCTTAAAAAGGTCGGCAGCTCGTTTTGTGTTAGCAGATAAGAGCATAATCACAGTGGTTGGAATTGCTGAAGATGTATTAGTGAGCATTAAGGGGCTCACGTTTCCCATTGATTTTTATATCCTGGAGATGCCCCAAAATGACTTAGGGAGACCTTCGTCAATCCTGCTTGGTAGACCATTTTTAAAGACTTCAAAATTCAAGCTAGATGCCTTTTCGGGTACCTATTCCTTTGAGGTAGATGGCAGAACAGTGAGCTTCAATCTAGATGAAGCTATGAAGCATCCCCCAGAAGATCACTCCATATTCCAATGTGACATCATTGATGAAATTATAGCTGCAACTCACCAAGAAGAAATAGAAGAGAGTCACATGGAGCAAGATCCAAGTGTGGGGACACCCTTTAAACATACTGAAGATTCATTACCATTTTCACCAGCCCCAGAGAATCCAGAACCAAACCATGAGCGGAAAATGGAATTAAAACTCCTTCCTCCACACCTCAAGTATGCATACCTTGAGGACAAGCAGAAGTTTCCAGTTATCATTTCAATGGAGCTCACTTTCCAACAATAAGAACAACTGCTTAGTGTATTGAGGACGCATAAGAAAGCAATTGGATGGAGCTTGGCGGATATAGTAGGCATCAGCCCTCGAGTTTGTGAGCATAGAATATTCTTAGAAGAAGGAGCAAAGCCTATCCATCAACCTCAGAGAAGATTGAATCCCACCATCTTAGAAGTTGTCAAGAAGGAAGTTACCAGACTACTTGAAGCAGATATCATTTACCCCATTTCAGATAGCGAATGGGTCAGCCAGTACAAGTGGTGCCCAAGAAGTCTGGAGTCACAACAATAAGGAATGAGCAAGGAGAACTTCTGACAACCAGAGTGCAGAACGCATGGAGAGTTTGCATTGACTACAGGCATCTCAACCAAGCCACTCGCAAGGATCATTATCCCTTGCCATTCATTGACTAGATGCTTGATCGCCTATCTGGTAAATCTCACTACTGTTTTTTAGATGGTTATACAGGTTATTTTCAAATCTATATAGCTCCTGAAGATCAGAAAAAGACTACTTTTACATGTCCTTTTGGGACTTATGCTTATAAAAAAATGCCCTTTGGCTGCACCAGCTACTTTCCAAAGGTGTATGATGAGTCTTTTCTCTGATCTCATTGAGACTTGTATGGAAGTTTTTATGGATGACTTTAGCGTTTATGGTGATTCATTTAACCTTTGCTTGGATAGTTTATCTAAAGTATTGGACAGGTGTGTTAGTTCAAACCTTGTTTTAAATTTTGAAAAGTGTCATTTTATGGTAAAACAAGGTATTGTTCTAGGACATGTTGTTTCTGATACTGGTATCTCTGTAGACCCAACAAAGGTGGATGTTATTTCTAGTTTACCTTACCCCTCCTCTATGAGGGAAGTCCGTTCGTTCCTTGGCCATGCAGGTTTTTACAGGAGATTCATTAAGGACTTCAGTAAGGTAGCACTACCCTTGTCCAGACTACTGTAGAAAGATATTGAGTTCGAGTTCAGTGAGGATTGCAAACAAGCGTTTGATAAGCTAAAGACCACCTTGACTCAAGCTCCGATTGTGAGGGGACCAAACTGGAGTCAACCATTTGAAATCATGTGTGACGCCTCCAATCATCTAGTAGGAGCAGCACTGGCTCAACATGAAGGTAACGACCCTTTTGTAATTGCTTATGCATCTAAGACTTTAGATGCTGCTCAATCTAATTACACTACTACTGAAAAGGAGCTTCTAGCTATTGTTTTGATCTGGATAAATTCTGAGCCTATTTACTTGGTACTAAGATAGTAGTGTACTCAGACCATGCAGCTCTAAAATATTTATTAATTAAAAAGAAATCTAAACCAAGGCTAATACGTTGGATGCTACTACTGCAAGAATTTGATCTGGAAATTAAAGATAGGAGTAGTAACCAGAATTTAGTGGCTGACCACTTGAGTCGCCTTGAGCACATTAAAGATGACTCCATTCCTATCAATGATAATTTTTTCATTTGATAGCTTACAGGCAGTATATAGCCCCTTGGTATGCATATGTAGCTAATTATCTAGTTAGTCATACTTTTCCTCCTGATTTCACTAAGCATCAGAGAGACAAGCTAAAAAGCGAGTCCAAATACTATGTATGGGATGACCCATATCTATGGAGGTGTGGTGCTGACCAGGTAATTAGACGGTATGTACCTCAATCAGAATTCCAGTCGATTTTAGAGGCCTGCCACTCATCTGAGAGTGGAGGACATTTTGGCCCTCAACGAACTACTAGAAAAGTTTTAGACTGTGGATTTTGGTGGCCTACTCTTTTTAAAGATGCTGCTGATCTTTGTAAATCTTGTCCTCCATGCCAAAGGTTTGGTAATATATCCCAGAGGGATGAAATACCTCAACAAATTATGTTTTTCTGTGAAATTTTTTATGTTTGGGGCATTGACTTCATGGGTCCATTTCCAAATTCTAATGGCCACCTTTATATACTGTTAGCTGTAGATTATGTTTCTAAATGGGTGGAAGCAACTCCTACCCATATTGATGATGCTAACACCGTTGCTTTCTTTGTTAGAAATCATATTATTTGTCGCTTTGGATCACCACGAGCAATCGTGAGCGATCAAGGCACTCACTTTTCTAACAGAACACTAACAGGTTTACTGAAGAGGCACGTGATCATTCATAAAGTATCAACCTCCTATCACCCCCAGACTAATGGGTAAGCAGAGGTGTCTAATAGAGATAAAGCACATACTGCAAAAGGTAGTCAAGCCTCATAGGAAGGACTGGAGCACCAGGCTCCAAGACGCGCTTTGGGCATATCAAACAACATACAAGACACCGATTGGGATGAGTCCTTTTCGCTTGGTTTATGGAAAGGCCTGTCATCTTCCAGTTGAGTTAGAACACAAGGCCTTCTGGGCGGTAAAGGAATGCAACATGGACTATGAGAAAGCCGGAGCTGAACAGAAGTTGCAACTGCAAGAATTAGAGAGCCTTTGCCTTGAAGCTTATGAAAACTCCAGGATGTATAAAGAGAAGGTGAAAGCTGTGCATGACAAGAGCATTAAAAGAAGAGAATTCCAACCAGGGGACTTAGTCCTACTTTACAACTCCAGAATGCGACTTATGCCAGGCAAGCTGAGATCTGTATGGGATGGTCCGTATCGAGTAGAGAAGGTGGAACCATACGGAGTCTTTCACTTGAGCCATCCTTCAAGCTCTGAACTTATCAAGGTCAATGGACATCGCTTGAAGTTATTCCATAGTGAAAAGATGGCAAAAAACCAGGAACTAGAGATCTTCCTCTTGGAAGATTCGCCCACAGCAGAAGACTGAGCTAGTAGAGCGTCCAACTTAAGGACGTTAAAGTAAAGTGCTGGGTGGGAGACAACCCACCATGGTCTGATCGTTCCTTCTCCTCTCCTTATCTTTTCTCATCAATAACTCTTCTCAGTACTAATGCCTCTCTTTTGCATCTCATCCGCATACTGCATATTGCATATTTCTACTTTTAATTAAAAAAAAGAGAGCGAGAGCACACAACGCGACAGCATTGATGACGCGTCCGCGTCATAGGTGCCTGGGACACGAGAAGAAAAGAAACAAAGAGTCACGCAAAATTGTAGCTGGAGGCATGCCTTTGGCACAAATTGTTCCACACGACCGCGTCGCTCACGCATCCGCGTCATGTGGGAAAAAGGCCTTCCACGCATCCGCGTCACCCACGCGAACGCGTGCCCTATAAATCGACGTAAAAAGGGTGTATGGCCGAAAGTTGAGCTGGACTTGGGCTGCACTTGTGCTAGTCGCACAAGCCCTGCCACGCGCTCGCGTGCCCCACGTGTCCGCATCGTTTTCTCAATCTGGCCATCCACGCGATCGCGTCAACCACGCGATCGCGTCAACCACGCGATCGCATCACCCTAAATTTTGGTAAAATATAATTTGAACAGAGAGTTGTGCGAGCGCGAAGCTACCCTCGCGCCACTAGCGCAAATCATGTCACGCGTCCGCGTGACCGACGCATCCGCGTCATTTCATTTAAAGGCTTTCCACGCGACTGCGTGTCCCACGCGTCCGCGTCACTTTCGCCGCCCAACTCATTCAAATCTGCCAGATTATCTTTTCTTTTCTCATCCCATTCCTATTTTATTTTCCCCTCCTTCTTCCCCCCTTCTTTCTCTCTTCTACCCTCTCTTTTCTACCACCATTATCAAGGTTTTTTCTTTTCTTCTCCCATCCCTACTGTTTCTTTCCTCTTCTTATTTTCATGTTTTGTTTTTCTTTCTTTTCTACTTTCTCTATCCATGTTTTCTTTTTCTTTTCTTCTTCCTTCTATTGGTGTTAGAAATTTATTTGGGTCATTATTTTTATATGTTGCTTGTAAATTGTTTAGGACTTGTTTAACAATTATATGTTATTTTTATAGGGTTACTTGCATGTTGAAAATTAATTTTTCCATACCTTATTTAACATGCATGCTATGTGTTTGTGAAAACGCCCATATGGCATTTTGCACTATTTTTGGATTTCTTTCAATCTACTACTATAAATGCTTGCTTTTTACAACACCCTTTTTATATTTTATTAATTAAATATAATTGTTATTACAAGCATATTGTTAGTTGGAAAGACTTGGTAATCTAACTTGGACATTGAATGCTTGATCTATGCTACTCATGCCCTTGCCGGCATGCTAATAAACACTTGGCATTTCACTGTCATCACATGTACTTATTTTATTTCCATTGTTGATTTGCCACATGTAGTCATGACCATGTGCTCACATCATTATCCTTTCCTGTGCATTGATTACCACATTTTCCATTCTTTTCCTTGCTATAACCATTGAAATATTCATGTCCTTACTCGTTTCCTTTCAGGATGGCCACCAAGAAAGGCAAAGGAGAAAGCTACCCCCAAATCTACAGCAAGAAAAAGAACAAAAAGAGCATTAGTAGTAGAGCCTTCTTTAACTGCGGTTAAACCCTCAACAAAAAGAATTAAAAGGATTATAAAGATCGATGAAAAGGAAAAAGCATTCTCAGCAAAGGACACTGCACGATTTCCCAATCGCTATTGTGAGCAGATGTTTTCCATTCTGGCAGCTCAGAATTACAACAATGAACACCTTCTTATCTTTCCACCTCGTATTGCCACATTTGTTGAGCCACATATTGCACAAAGACATTGGGGATTCCTATAGAGACAGCCACGACAGGTTAATCTTTCTTGGGTAGTTGAGTTCTACTCCAATTTCCACCTGCCAACCATGCAGTCTGTTTATGTCCAGCAGAAGCAAGTCCCCATTACATAAGAGGCCATTCAGCGAGCCCTAGATCTTTCCCCTGCTCCAGAAGGATTGGACGCATTTCAAGAAGCCGCACTCAAGCGCCAGGCGTACAAATTTGACTGGGATGCTGTTCTCAGAGTTATCACACAACTTGGCAGCAAATGGATCTTTGGATACCATCGTTCCCGTCCTAAGGGGATCTCGGCTTCCACACTCACCTTAGAGGCTCACGTATGGGCACAAATTATGTCCCATTACGTCTTTTCGAGCACTCATGAGTCCTCCTTCACCGCAGACATGGCTGTTCTACTATGGTGCATCCTCACAGACCAGCCTCTAAATCTACCAAGACACATCCGGAATGCTATGAGACACGTGCAAATCGCGGGCAACCTTTCTTTTCCCGCCTTGGTCTCAAATCTTGTCTCAGCAGTCGGAGTCTCCTACAGAGCTGGGGACACCAAAGCCATACTTCCACGGGATGATCAGTACGTCCCTAACGGGAGATATCTCAGGCCACCACTTGCCACTACCAGCCAGTCCACAGAAGATGCTGCAGACATTCCACCATCTGCTAGTCAGCTACTGCATGAAATACTGAAGAGGTTGGACCAACAAGACCAGAAAGCAAAGCTCCGAGAGCGCCGCAACCACCACCGATTCAAATACCTCAAAGAGCTACTCACAGGCAACCACAGACCTGACGAGGACCCAGGCACTCCGAACTCCACTTTCTTTACCAACACAGGGAGCCATGACAGTCCCGACTGTGGAGATACTGCCACCAGCCCACCCTTGTTTCTGACAGATCGCACCGAGGATGGTGCAAAGCCTTAAGTGTGGGGAGGTCGGTCAGTACCTAACTTCCAGAGGTAATTCTTTCCCCCTAACACCAACTTCTTTTTCTTTAGAATAGGATAGATTACATATTAGTAGGTTAATTGCATGCATGTTCTACCTGATTGAAAAGACAATAAGTTTCTTTTAAGACCATATATTTTTCGAAAATTTCACTAATTTAGATCAAAACATTTATGTTAAATTTGTTTGAAGTTGAAATTGGAATAGGATTTTTGAGCTAAAAGAACACACAACCCATGAGACTTTGAGCCTAAATACATGGTTACACTATTTAACCATAAACATTTTTTTCTCATGTGTTTACTTTTCTATGATTGTAATCTGAATTTTGTTTTATCCTATATGTCCAATGTTAATGTGTTATGTGCATGCATATGATTGAGGCCATTGTTTGTTTAGCTCACGTATCCCAAATAAGCCAACCCTTTTAATTACCTTTGTTAACCACTTTGAGCCATTTTTAATCCCATTCGTTCTATATTTTACCACATTACTAGCCTTAAGCGGAAAACAATTGAAAATCCCAATTAAATCTTTGGTTAGCTTAAGATAGAATTTGTGTGTTAACTGAGTATGGAAAAATCATGGGAATAAAGGGTAATAAAAAATATGTCATAATAGAATAAAGGGAATTTGGGTACCTATTCATGTGAAACCATAAAAGAAAGATTACAAATCTATGTGCATTGATAAGCTATACAAAAAAAATTTTAAAATTTCTTTATTTTAGTGAATAAGGGGACAAAATCACCCCAATGATAAGTCAGAGTTTAATAATCAATGCACATGTGATATAAAATTAAAATAAAGGTTGATACATGAGTATGGAATGTGAAAAGGAGATTTTGGGTAGCTAAGATGAATGTTAAAATTATATAGAGTATATGTATGTTAGGTGAGAGTTTAGATTAATTAAAGATTCAATGTATAAGCTCACTTAGCCATATGTGTACCCTCACCTTACCTTAGCCCCATTACAACCATGAAAAGACCTCATGATGTTTGCATTGGCATTTTAAAATTGTTGATTGGTTAGGTGAAAAACAAAATTTTCGAAAGCATGATTAGAGAAGGATAGAGTGATTACCCCATATACTAAAGATGATTAGAGTGCACACGCACCAACAGTAAGGGTTCAATGCTCAGTCCTGTATTCCCTGCTTTCACGAGCTATCTTCTTACAAATTTATCTGCTTTTACAATATTAATTAAATTGGTGAAATCTGCCCCATGTTTTGTCTTAGAGAACTTATCTATTTTTAATCATGTAGACAAAATCATATAGTTGCATTCATATGTATATAGGTTGCATTGCATAAGTCTTACATGTTCCTATTCATTCACATTTATCTCCTTCAACTTAGCATGAGGACATGCTAATGTTTAAGTGTGGGGAGGTTGATAAACCACTATTTTGTGATTCATATTGTGTTTAATTGTGTGATTTTATCATGTCTTCGCCCACTTATTCATATGATTTGCATGTATTTATAATTCCTTCCTAAAAATATTCTATGATTGATAACTTGCTTCCTAAAGACCTTTTAGTTGTATATTTTTATCTTCCTTCATACCATTCGATGTCGTGATCTATGTGTTAAGTGTTTCAGGCTTCATAGGGCAGGAATGACGTAAGGAATGAAGAGGAAGCATGCAAAAGTGGAAGGAATACAAGAAATTGAGGAGATGACCAGCGAGAAGTCACACGGTTGCATGGCTCACGCGACCGCGCGAAATGGAAGAAATCACAGTGACGCGCTCGCGTGCCTGACGCGACCGCGCGGATTGGAAGCTGCGCGAACGACACGAATGCGTGAACGACGCGCACGCGTGGTACGAGAAACGCTGAGTGACGCGAACGCGTGGACAATGCAGCCGCGTGACGTGCGTGATCTGCAGAATTTCAGAAGTCGCTGGCACAGATTCTGGGCCGCATTTCAACCCAGTTTTTGGCCCAGAAACACAGATTAGAGCCAGGGAACATGCAGAGACAGAAGGAGAATTCATTCCAGACAATTTCAAGTTTTTAGATCTGAATTTACTCATCCCCTAGGTTTCTCACTTGAACATTCATAAATTAGGATTTTGAAGAATTTTGGCTTTAGCTTTTGAGAAGAGTCTACCTCCGGTACTGGTCATCAAAGCTTGTTATTTTACTTTTCATTTACTCTTCCATATTCTTAATTTATCCAGAGTTGACATTGGATTATTTTTCACATTTTATTAATACAAGACTATTTTTACTTTTAATTCATCTCTTTTATTATTATTTATTATGTCTTCTTTTACTTTCCCAATTGATTTTGTGAAGTCTACAATTATGATGATGGAGTAGTCCCCCAACTTGATTGGGAGTTGATTAAAAGGAGAATCTTGAGTTGGAATACTCAAGAGTTCAATTATAATTGGTTCATTATTGGTCGACTTGTTAATCACTAACTCTAATCTTTCCCAAGGGAGAGGGTTAGGACTTGTGAATAGAAGTTGATCTTTTAATTTAACTTTCCTTCATTCGTTGAGGGTTAATTAAATGTAAACAATGACTAATTATTAATTGCTCTTGATAAAATTCTAACAAGGATAGAACTTCCAATTAATCTTCTCCCAGTCAAGATTTTATTTAAATCATATAAATCCTCTAATTTAATTTTCTGTTCATCAAATTCAAAACCCCTTTTGAAAACCTCTGATTGATAAAATAGCACATCTTCCTGCAACTCGTTGGGAGACGACCTGGGACTCATATTCCCAGTATTTTATTTCTAAAATTTGTGACAACCCTTTTCTAAATTGACGAGTGGATTTTTGCCGGTTAAGAACTGTACTCACAACCCCATTTCTCTAATTAATTCTTAATCTGCCAATTTCCACTCACGTCAGTCCTCTTATTAAGTTATTGAGGCTTGTTGATGCTGATGAGAAACCTTCTCTGAGTATCGTGTATGAGGGCATGCAAAGAGCCAAAATTGCTATCAAGACAATGTTTAGAAATAGAAAATATGCATACACACCTTATACAAGTATCTTGAAAATACGATGGGATAAGCATTTGAAGCGTGACCTCCATGCAGCAGCATACTTTTTGAATCCATATTTCTTCTATAGTGAGGAGTTTGTTGAGAAGGCAAATATCTTGAGGTCTTTGCTTGATTTATTTGATATTAAAACTCTTTGCGATGACTCAGTTGCCGCAATGCAAGAGATACAGTTGTATCGAGATCGAAAAGGAAGTTTTGGAAGGGAAAGTGCTTTGAAAGCAATTAAGAGACTTGAACCTGGTAAGTTATTATATTTCTATATTCAATTTATTTTGATTTTTTAACTATTGAATGAGAATTGATGTTTGACTTTCATATCCTGGTAGGTGAATGGTGGAGGCTACACGGTGGGAGTGCTCCTAACTTGCAAAAAATGGCAATTCGTCTTCTTCATCAAACATCTTCATCATTCGGATGTGAGAGGAACTGGAGCTTCTTTGAACAAATCCATTCAAAGAGAAGGAACCGATTAGAGCATCAAAGGCTAAGTGACATTGTTTATGTGACTTATAATCTATGCCTTCAATCTAGAATGCATCACAAGAAGAAGAATTATGATCCAATTGACATTCAAAGCATTGACACAGTAGATTTTTGGGTAATGTCGGATGAAGATAATCCTGAATTTACTAATGGAGACATCGAAGGTATTGAAAATTTAATTTACACAGATAATGCTATGCCTTCATATCCTAAAGGTGATTGAAATAGCAAAACTTGTTTCATTTACTAAAGATATCTGTTGTAAAGTTATAACTTTAATTTTTTTCTTGGTTTTCTATTTTATTTTATTAGATGGAGGAGATGTGGAAGTTGATGTGGATTTGCCTGATGCTGCTGATTCTTCAAATACAGCTTCTTTTGGTGGTACTTTTGATAATGGTGGCTTTGGATTACCTGTTTATGATGGAGATATTGGAACACTTAATGATAATTATAATTTTTGATGAATTGCACCTTTGATTAGTTGGAAACTTGCTAGTAATTGTTTCTTTTGAATGTAGAACATTATGGGTTTGTCATTATGTGCGTTTTTTTTGTTTAGTTATAAACTTTGATGTTTGAAGTTGTTTGTGAACCTCTAATATTAAGTTATGGATAATTTATTATGTGAAATTTTAAATTTTATTAAGTTAGAAATTATTGAATTTATATATTTAAAATTATTTTTAGGTTTTTTAATAATTTTATTTAATATTTAATAACACCGGTTGAATCCCGATTGAACTCCAGTCGAACCAGTGAACCATTGAACTAGTGATCTCACCGGTTTATTGATCGGTCTGGTTCTCACAACCTTGGCTACAACTGATTCTAAAATAATGTAGATCCAGAATCAGCTTAAGAAGCTCTATGTGTTTTTTTTTTAAATTAAGAGTGAGAGTCGAATCTAAAACCTCTAAGTGAAAATAAAAAGACTATGTCATTTAAGTTATAACTCATTGGCTTAATGAGCTCTATGTTTACTCTCACATCATTTTAATTTTGTATTGCGACATTATAAGTGTAAGGCAAGGGTAGTTATTAGTTTGGTAAATTAGTTATAGCAAAATTAGTTATATTATTTTGTATTATTCATGTTCTACATAATACAACAATCACTTCAATTCAATTCATTCAACCAAATTGAATTAATTTTAGTGGTTAGTTCATTAATCTGTTTAAATAAATGTCAAAAATTTGAATCTCACTTTATGTATACAACAATTTAATAATTAACAGTAAACTTTTTAAATAAAATTTTGATTCGCAACGGATTAATTCTTAACATGAATTAAAAAAGATCATAAAAAAAAACAATTCATTCTCTTTCAACTCTTCTCTTCATCATCTATTAACTATAATATAATCCCTGTCCATGTCTATGAACCTTGTTAACATCAAATAATGGGCGAAAGAAGAAAGATTATGTTTTTATATTCTAATGGAAATGCCAATGAGGCATTAAATGTAAGTAGAAATTAATATTCTGAACATATTTGGAGACATACCTAACTCTTACACATGTTCAAAGATGTTTTATTTAAAGTGTTTTGGAAGAGAATCTATTGTCCATCTGGTGGCAGACAGGTACTAGATCACTAACTTCTTGTTGGCTAGTAAGTATCTGAATCACTGAATGAATTATGTGTGGGAAAATACTAAATATGATCGAGGAGAAAAAATAAACACAAAAAGAATTTAATTAATTTTTTCCATCTGCATTGATTTAAAATATTATTTATCTTGGTTAGCTAGCATCCCCGTCCTCACTAATTAAGGTTTTGAACTCTTGGAATATGATTAATTAATTATTTGGTTTGGTGGTAGAGTAGGTAAGTACTATGAAAGTATGAATGTACGTTGCTCCAAGATAAAAAAATTAAATACATTGGAATATCAAAATTTTTATGGTGTTTAAATTTAATAGTTATTTAAATTTATTTTTAAAGTTGTATTTTAAAATTTATAATAATCTTTAAGATATTTTTTATCATCAAAAAGTTAAACTTGATTGATTTCTGTCACACCGACAAATCTCCACTCCAAAACGACGTCGTTATATATATATATTCAGACCCCTCAACTCTCTTTCATATTCACAAGTCACGGTCACAACATAGCAGAACTTTTCTCAATTTATTTGTCTTCACTTCTCATCAGTTACCATCTCAGCGTCACGCTTCTCGTCCCCTCTCCGGCGTAACCTAATCTCTCACACTCACAGTATTCGAACACAGTAAAGGCAGAATTCAAAGTCTCAATTTTTTCTATTGTCGCCTCTCGCCGACTTTCATCTTGTTGCTGCGGCGCTCACCGGCCTCTTTATGTCACCGCGTTGTCTAGTTTCTCACCATTACTGCTCGTTGTTGGTTTCTTTTCTACTTGTTGTCATCACTGTTTGCCGTCTACACTCTTCTCTTGTCTCTTTTCTATCTCTTTCTGCCTTCCTTTTTTTTCTTTGGCCTGGTTCTCTTCCTTTGCATGCGGTGGCCAAGATGAATTTTAAATTTTGTTAGGTATTCAATTATTATTGTCTAATGTTTTGAGTAATGGTTGCTGCTGATCCTATTTTAATGTAGCTGCAACGGTTGATTTGTTGTTGTTGTTTTATTCTGTAATTGATGTTGATTTTTTTCTAATTGTTGTTTTTTTTATTATTGCTATTTAGGTTGATGATACTTGCAGATTAGATTGACTGATCTTTTTTTATTATTGCTGATTTTTTTATATTTTGTGATTGCTATAATCTTAAAACAACAATTTTTGATCTTTTCTTATGATGTTGTTACTGATTATTGGATTTGGAGGAGTGAAAGTAGTGAATGAAGTTGAACAAAAAAAAGAGAGTGAGAAAGAGAATCTGGGTGAAGATAATTTGGTGTAGGATTTTTACCCTAATAATATTATAATAGGGACCAAATCGAGTTAAAATTTTGTATGTACCACGAAATATAGTCGTTATATGTTATCTATTATGGCATCTTCCAGTATACATCATCATTTATTTTGCGAATATTCGGTGGAATATACTTTAAGGACAACTGTTGTTAAGTTCAAGAATAAATTTGGGGTAATTTTAAGTTCAGGGACGAGTTAGAGACTCGATTGCAAGTTCAAATACTACTTTGAGATTTAACTCTAAAAATGCATAGGTGTGATTGAAATTGGTTATTTAATGGGTTTAGTTAACATGTGTCCTAAGAGAATATGATAAAACTATTATTAATGGAATATTTTAAATATTTTCTTTTAATAAATATAAAATAAATGTATTAAAATTTTAAATTTTTCTATTTTCAATAAAAAATTTTTAAATTTATAATTTTAATATATATTCTAAAGATACAAGATAGCTAAATTCTTATTTAATTAATTTTTTTTATAGGATCCGTATTAAAGTTCATCTTATTAATCACGATATTTTTTAAATTTATTATCATTTAAAGATTTGTCATTAACTAATAGATTATTGCATGCATAAATTATGATAAATTCGTGTTCTGGATATTTATTTAAGTAGATGAATAAATTACTTACTTAACAAATTTAAGTTGGTCAGAGAGTTTTCTTTCTTCATATTATATAAAATTAATTTCTTGAAAAAATGATTTATTTGAAAAGAGTGAAGATATATATCTTGTTAATTAAAAAATTGATTATAAATTTATTAATTAAAGAAAGATAAATTCAATAGTATTTGGAATTTAATATTTAATTTTTATTTAATTTATTTTTTTATGATAAATTTTAAATATTAAATAATTAGTTATTTTTATGTTTTTTAAATTTAATATTAGTTTTGAATTTTTTAATAAGTGCAACAAACATTTTTAGATATCATTACAATCACTTTAAAGAAAGGATAAAGATAATGATTATACTATTTATTTTTTTTCACTTTTAACTTTCAACACTTGCATATATGGATGTCCACCATCATAATCCATGAAAGGACGAGGTGAGTTTCATTTCAAGACTTTATTAGTGGTAAGGAATGTGTGTGACAATTGGATCAAACAAAATATCTCAGTCCTATCACTCATATGCATAGAATGGTTTCAGGCGCCAGGGTTAAAAAAAGTAATAAAAAAGAATTAATTCTATCCAACCTTTTCAATATTAAAAAGTAAATGATCTCTTATTACATATAGCGACTTAAATCTTAATTTGGCCCTTAAAATTAAGTTTAATATTAAAAATAATTTTTATAATTTTATTGGTCTCAATTAAAATTCCCAAATTTATAATTGTGCCTTTGTCTTGTCTCTACGATCATCTCCATCACAGAATGTTGATTTGACACAATTACATGACATAATGGACACTACTTAAATGACGGTGTATTGATTTTGCGTCTAAACCTTTTGAAAACCACGTCGTTTTAGTTTTTTGAGTTAAAACTCTTTTCCTTTCAACTATGACATCATAAGTTGCAAAATATCAAGAAAATCCTTACCCTACGTGGTTTCCAAAGGGTTTGGAGGTGAAACCAATACGTCGTCATTCAAGTAGCGTCCACCATGTCATGTAATTGCGTTAGATCAACATTCAATTGACGGAGATGATCGTAGAGATAAGCTAGACTCACAATTATAAATTTGAGGATTCTAATTAAAGCCAACAAAATTATAGAAGTCATTTTGAACATCAAACCGAATTTTAGGGACAAATTAAAATTTAACTCACATGTCACACTATAATGAACTTTAATCTTTTATCTAATTTAAATTTTAATAACCTATGGTATAATTTTTGATAACTTACCCGGAGAACATTCCACACAAGAACATCATCTACAGAGTTAGTAGTCGCATCAAAACTCTTTGAATTAATCACATAAAGTAATAATTTAAATTAAAAATACCTCACATTATATACATCATCACACACAGCGACATATTAGATTTTTATTTATGTTTCTTTTCCCGAGTCATATTCAGATTGAGATTGAATACTTGATGAAAAAGCCAAGGTGCTTGTTTCTTCAAACTCTCTTGTCTCAAACGCTCTTCATCAACAGCATCAAAATTTTGCCTAATAACAACTCCATTATTATTATGGAACCTTGTCTTGTTGTTGACATCACTTGACCCAGTTGAAGAAGAAGACAAGCTATGCCCTGAATCCCAAGTTATTGGTGTCACAATAACTTTCTTGATTATCTTGCGGTTGTTGTTGTTGTAATAACTTGAGGGCCCTAGTGTTAACTCAATCTCACTCTCTTCTATGAAATCTAAAATCCCATTATTATTATTATTATTATTATTATTATTATTATTATTATTATTATCTTCTGATTCTGCAATATGTTCCTCTAGCACAGGTGGTGGTTGTTGTTGTTGTTGATCAAGATTGAATGGAAACATTAGTTGTGGCTTTTCTTGACTTGTACCCTTTTGATGATGTATATGGCCATTTGAAGTTATATTACTAATGGTGTTGTGGAAGTACCATCCTCCTTCACTTACTTCAATGTTCTTCATTAGTATCTTTTGAATTCTATATAAACGGTGAAGTTCATATACCTGTGTAGAATAAACATAAATTTTAAGTCTTTGGAGTTTGTAAAAGTATTTTAGAGTAAATGTCATTTTTCATCCCAATTATTTATTTAAAAGATAAAATACTCTTCATAATTTAAAAAAATAGATTATCATTTATATCCATAAAAGATATAAATGCTGACAAATATATCCATATAAAAAATAAAACTACAATTGTATCTACGGAAGATAGTTTTCGTGTGCCAAAAATAACCTAACGGACCAATTGTGTAACCAACGTCCAGGTACTCTTGGCACACAGAAGCCATCTTCCGTAGTTATAACTGTAGTTTTATTTTTTATATGAGTACATTTGTCAACATCTGTATATTTTATAAATACAAATAATAATTTATTCAATTTAAAAATTTATAATCGTCAATCTTTAATTATCTAAATAACGAAAATGAAATAATCCTAAACTTGATGAGCTGATGTGTCAGAAAAATTTAAATCACTAATAAAAATTACTTAGATTATTTACTTAAATGATTAGGGATTGATTAATAATTTTTTTAAGAAATGGTCAAAGACCAAAAAATACATTTATTTAGAGAATATTTTGTGTTCACAATTTTAATATGTTTGAAATTGAGAAAAATATAAAAAAATGCAAACAATTAAAATAGTAAAATTGCGTTTAGAATGAGAGAGAGGATGAGACAAAGATAATAATGAAGGAAAATATTTCTAAGATTCATATTGGAGTGTTATTGATATCCAGATACTCCTCCAATGTCATGCTTCAAATTCGAAAGAATTCTTTGCCTAAGATACAAGACTACTGCTATATATTCTCGTTCTTCAATCAAGTTGTTTAATTACAATGCAGATTGAAACAAGAGAAAGAGAAGTACCTGTTCTCTGAAAGTTTGTTCATGTTTGAGCATGGCCATCTTCATGTATTCCTTGTCGCATGACCTCACAACCTTCTCCATTATTTCTTACCAATTTTAAGCGAGCTTTGATTTTTCAGTTAACTACTATTTGATTTGTTGGAAATTTGTGTTCACATGTGCATCTTCATGGTACCCCTCTCCAAACCTTCATTCGCAAATTAAAGTTACCTATATGAGATGATAAATCGTAAATAATGTAACTTATCAAATTGAAAGAGGTATTTATGTATAAAAAAGAATATAGCTAAGGAATAAGGATGATGGAGTGGCCTTAAATCACTTAATACAAAATCATGACATCAATTTCCTTTTAACATAATTTGTCCGTTCGTTCCCTTGGCTGACTCTCACTCCAAAAATTTGGACCACAAATCCACAATTGAAATTGTACTAAAGAGAGGGGAAAAAATATCTTCCGACACCTTTATGTGTTGAATTTTCCTACCATAATAATAACCTCTCATATGATGTCATTATTCAACTTATCCTTACAATTATTGAAATATTTTAAATGCATAATCAAGGCAACATTCTTTTCCTCTTCTTTTCACATTCCCCAGTTTTAGAGAAAGCATGTTTGAAGCAATATCATTGCTAATGAGTCATATCTCACACGGCATTTTGCCCCCTCCTCACTTCAAAGGTCTCGAGTTTAAGTCATCTCACACGGCATTTTGCCCCCTCCTCACTTCAAAGGTCTCGAGTTTAAGTCCTACCAGCTATATCCGAGAAAAAAAATTAGTAAGTATGTGAAGAATGTATGGGTGTATATTGTGTACCTAAGATTGGAGGTTGTCCAATCCATTGGGGTACTTAGGATTGGAATTGTCCAATCCACAACAAAAAAAAAAAGCAATATCATTAGAGTTAGGGACACAAAAAATCCATATACTTTTTTCTTTTTTATTTCTTTACCTTTAAAAAAAAAATAAAAAAAGTGTACTTTCTTTTCTCTCATTGATGGTATCTCTGCTACTATTTATAATTAAAAATAAACCACTAAAATTATTCTCAGTTTTTGAAAACACTAATAAAAGTATCTTTTATTTTTTAATTTTATAACATTAAACATATATTTTCAAAATATATTTTAGAGATTGTATTTTGATATATTTTTTACATGCATGATAGAAAAATAAGACCTTTTTATCTTTATTATTTGGTAATTTTATGCCAAATAAATGATTTTTTACAATTTATTTTTGTTAATGACAAAAAATACTTTAAAAAATAAAAAAATTTCTAGAAATAAAATTTTGATACAATTTTTATATGTATTTTTTAAATAGGTATTCAAGTATTCTTACAAAATTATGTTAAATACATAAACGCTTTGCTGAATACAAAAAACAGAAATACTTTTATCAATATATACTAAAAAATTAAAGACAATTTTAGTAATTTACTCCATAATCAATGTTTCCTTTGTTAAACTATCTCAAGACAATTTTCTCTATTCACTCCACATCTTTAAAGGAATGAAAGTGATTTATGCAATGCTTTTAAGCGGCAAATTAAAGGTTCTAAGCAATTACCAAACATGATCCCCAACCATATTCCACATGTATGTGAAAAAGACTCTCAAGAAACTTTATTTGGGGTACCATATTTCATTTGTTTTGCAATCTTATTATTATAAAATTATCACATCATACATGACATAAATTCCAAACATTATCAATCTTTTTCATATTCAACTTCCTCCCGTACCAAAATAAAAATATTTAAAAAAAAAACGGAAATTCAAAAAAGAAACGATGAAGAACACAAAGGCAAACTCAAACCAAAAGAAAGGGTGTGGGTATTTTCTACTTTTAGTAGTTTTGTTAAAAAGATAAACTCATAAAAAGTATGCTTTTAGAAGTTTTCCTTCATAAACTTTTAGAAACAAAAATTCCAAAAATAAAAACAAAAAACCAAACACGTCATTAATTTTAATAATAATATAATTGCCTTGTTAGAACTATGCTCTTAAATAGATATGAATCCACTAAATTTCAACAATAAATTAAAGTTGAAAGAAACAAAGAATGAATAATTCATAGCTTCTAACCTCATCAAATAATTGAGTGAGCCAAGAAGGTACTCCACACTTTTTCTCTCTTGAGCAAGAAAACAACAAAGAAATGTAATAGTAACTCACTAGCTCTCTCTCTCAAAAGGGAATGAAAAAGCCAATATAAGAATCAAGAAGCTCCTCCTTTCAGCAACAGAAACCTTTGTTTCTTTTATTCCACTTACAAATCACTCTGCTCTAACATTGTATATCTCTTCTTGGGGAATTAAACAGAAACAGAACTACACTCTGTTTGTGGAAATTAAGATTCTCTGTTTTGAAAGACACACAAACCAATAAGGTGTGGTGCTATATTGCATGAGGGAAGTTTAGATTAGATTAGATCAGATCAGAGGCATGCCAAATTAATTAATAGATAAATATGTGTACATGCATTATTTGCATATATATATATATATATATATATATATATATATATATATATATATATATATATTATTTTGAGGATCACAAGGCCTTGTTTTGTTCAAGACAAATCATCAACATAACAGCATTGCCCCTGCTATGGTGAATCACATGCACCTAAAATTTTCTATAATTAAAATCACAGTTGGCTCACTTCCTCCCAATATAAAACAAAGGAAAACATTTATATATTATCGCTATATCAAGTATCAGTTGAATTGCTAGAGATGATTTAATAATATCAAACGTTAGGTGATCCATACCATCGCAGATAATTTTCTAAATCAACATATCAATTATATGACCAATAAAATTTATTATTTTTAATCAATACTTAATTAATAAAAATATTTTTATACATAAAATTTAAAGAATATGGTATTAGTTAAACCATAAATATTAAATTTCAAATTTTAAATTTAAGATTTTAAATTCTAAATTTTAATAATATAAAAATAAAGTATTACTTTAAAGTATTGGTTAATATTGATAAAAAAATATTAATTCTTAATATATTTTTTAAAATATTTGTTAATACAAAATAAATTTGATCTATGTCTTATCTATACTTCAAACATGCAAGAAAGGCTTTTGTGTGTTAAGAAAATATTTTAATTAAATAACTTAATAAAAAATTCTAAAAAATTATTAGAATTTATTATTTTTTTATTATCAGTTAGTTATTAATATTTAAAAATATATGTTAAAATATATTATTAGATTATTAGACTAAAAAAATTGAATTAATAATTAAAATAATAATAAAAAAATAAATTTTAATCACTTTCTTTTCTTTCTTTTATCAAAGATAGGGAGACTCGAATCCGCAACTTTTTAGATGAATATGGAGAGACTACGCCATTTGAGCTATAACTTATTGGCATAATCTTTTTATACTCATCTAAGAGACTGCGGGTTCAAATTTTTTTATTTTTAGTAAAAAGAAATAAATAAAATATTTTTAATCACTCTCTAGTATTTTATTATTTAAAAGATGTGATTTCATGAAACCACATTTTATTATGTTATTAACAATTTAAATATGAATTGTAAATCAACTACATTTGGAGAGAGTGTATAATATATATTTTAAAGAGATACAAATATATTATTTTAAGGTTTTGAATCAATATATATTATATTGGCTTTTCTATTGTTTCCGCTTAATCCGAATTTGATCATTTGAATATTAATGTATTGTCTCGTAGATTAGACATTATAATATATTTTTTGTGTTTGTTGTATTATATAAATATAAGTAATAAAAAGTTGGCTTGATCTCGATATCTGTTAGTAAAGCGTTTTATATGTACGTCAAATCGTGTAATATTTTATATAAATAAAAATACAATTATATTAAATATATATTAAAATTAATTGTTAAAATTAGTTATTAATATAAAATATATATTTAAATAATATATAATAAAAATAAATTAAATAATATATAAATTTATACATAAATATATTAATTTTTAATTTTATTAATAATTAATTTTAATATATAAATAACATTTTTTATAAATTTAATTATGTAAATAATTATTTAAAAATAATATTATTAAAAATTATATAAAATATTTTATATTATGAAAACGAATAAAAATTAAATTCTAATAACAAATAATAAATAATCAGAAGACATTATATTATATTATAATTTTTCGTATTGAAGCGTGCTTATACAAAGGAGCTTAAGGTGGTACCTTCTCTGCAGCCGACAGATAGATTCTGACTTGTCAACTTTGTGAAACTTAGTAATAAGATAATAACCAACTTTATCATCGCAAATCCAACGCATAAGTTCTGAGTTTCCACATTAGAAATTAAAATGGGTGTGGGGGACAAAAAATCATGGGTTTATCTCAATCTTAATTCTTGTGTTCGAGTCTCCAAAAACATGGATAGAACAAACAGAGAATCCCCAATTATGGATGTTTTGTATATAAATATAAAAGAAGAAGTGGGTGCAGCATGTATGGTGTTAATGTTTGAAGGGATTTTCAACGTCATTTTGCAGGAAGAACTCAGAGCAATGATTATGAATGTTACCTGGCCATGTGTATTATATAGTGTAACGCGTTATATATTTTCCTTTACATACATATTATTTAATTCATTATACAAATACATAGATATGCATGGGATATTTTTTTTTAAATAAATAAAATATTTTATTTTATCAAATTATGTAATTTGTAGGATTTATACCAAAAATGTACTTTATCTCTTATCTCGTTTACACTATAAATAAGATAAGAAACGGACGTGGTCGTATTATGGTAACAGTCTTATCTCGTTTATCGTGTAAACGAGATACAGATACTCTTATTTTGTTTACATTGTAAATGAGATAAGAGTAGAGGAGGCTTATATACGTATTTTGTTTATAACGCCTCTTTAGTCCTTATCACATTCATTTCTTCAACTTTTTTCTTCATTTTTATCTTTTTTTCTAATCAAATTTTCGAGCTACTACGAGATTATGGTGCACATCGATGCACACGATGAGGACATCAATCGACTGAACATAACATGACACATCGTAGGAGCAGTCGATTTTGAGGTTGGTATTTTTTTTTGTTTTATGTTTATGTTAAAGTATACATGTGTAGCTATATTTAAGATATTTTTATAAAAATAGTATGCAGTGTATGTTAGGGGAATGAATATATTGTTTAGACATACTTTGAAATGGATTCATAAATTAAATGTTTATTTAGATTTGTTTTTCTTTAAACTAAGTTATTATGCAGATGTTTATTAACTTAGTTATTAATTATTTAATTAAATATTTTTAATAACAAGATGTTTATTTTTTAGTTATCACATATTTAAGTAAATGTTTTTTTAATTTGTTATTAAGTACCTACTTGTAGTTAGTTATTTAAGTAAATGGTTTTACTTAATGTAAATTACGAAGGAAATGGGAAATAAATATTGTTATTAATTATTTAACTAAATATTTTTATTTAAATTACATTATATAGATGTTCATTAATTAATTTATTTATTATTTAAGAAAATATTTTTATTTAAATTAATTTAAAAGGTAAATGTTTATCGTTATTGTTATAATAGTTTACTTATAATTCAAATTAATATTTTACTGTAAAATTTTTATAGCTTGATAGATTTACACATTTTTAATTCGGATTTCTTAATGTTTTTCAGAGGCTTCTCCTACTTCTTCCCAAGTCACCACCAGATGCCCATTGTCCCCTATTTGAGGGAGGCTAGCTTCGGCAATGCGTGTTACTCAGAGATTTCGTATTTGACAACTCTCTGATCACGGCATTTGTGGAGTGCTGGTGTCCTAAGACCCACACTTTTTACCTTCCATGGGGTGAGTGCACCATCATCCTCTAGGACGTCGCGTACGACCTCGGACTACACGCTAATAGAGAGCCAATGGATGGGTGCTTCCGTGATTTTCACATATGGTACGGGACCGAGGTTTGGGAGTTGGTGGAGCGGCTACTCAATGCCAGGCCTCCTACAATCTAGCGGCAGGTACACAGAAGAAGGAGTCTTTCTCCATCAAGCTCGCATGACTTCGGGAGCGACTCCGACAGATGTCCGATACGTATGATCCAGCCACCCTCCGACAGTACATGAGGTGCTACATACTATTAATTATTGGGGTTACTTGATGACTGATAAGTCAAATAATCAGGTCCATCTTCGATGACCCCTACTACTAGATGACTTTCAGATGTGTTGTTCTCAATCTTGGAGATCTGTGGTGCTAGCATGGACGTACCATGGTTGAGATGTATAACAAGCATAACAACGATAAATGAGAGTATATAACACAGTTAAACTTGAAATTACCAATATTTGGGATTCTGTCGGAGAATAACATGGAGACGCCAAGGACAGCCTGCTTCAGATTGTTGGCAATGCACATGGTACTTTAATTGATTCGACTCCACGGCTTGGTACTCAGCATTTCTATGAATGCTGTAATTCTTCACACCTTGCATTACTGCATCTCTGCTTTTGAATATGTGTCCAAGCCGAAACTCCACACCACCGTCTAAGTTGTAATAGTCTTCATCCGTGTTGGAAAATGGATTTTTCTCTTACATCGCGTCTAAATCCAATATATGATAGTGACTGGGTACCGATGACAAGACTGGAATTGGGTGCGGGGCAGGCAGAAGATACCGACGTGATGCCTCGACTGGGATCTCTGGTACAAACTCCTCATCATCATCATCTTTAGAAGAACCACTCTCGTTTCTATCTACAAGATACTTCTCGCCAGAGTTCTTACTGTCAACGGCCATGTCTTCTACTGAACTAGCAACGTGTAGCGGTTTCGGTGCGAGAGGTGGGCATCCTGCACAAAGTTCGACTGGCTAGATCCACCACCGCCATCATCACCAACCTCCGTAAACTTGTTCCGCCATGATTCTTCCATGGATGTCAAACATCAGGCACACATGCTCGTCGCCATGGAGCCAAAATACACGAAATTGAAAAATTTTGTTTTCCATCTGTGCTAGCAACTTATACGCCACTCTTCCGATCTCTTTTCTCCTGCTACTACCGACACTACTCAATATCAGAATCTTCAACTCCGATAAAGAACTTACTTGCTGGATATACAACAAAATAGGATTCTCACACTCAAATATCACCCCAATATCACTATTTCTCATATGGCAATTGGGATATACACTTACAACTAGATAACCACTACTACTAGACATTTTGGCTAATTTTTTGGAAGAAAAAGGGTAGAGAAGAAGAAGTGAAAATTTGTAGAGAATACAAAGGGTTGCACATCCTTTTATAGATGCTAAAAATTTATCATAACATATCCCGTTTACACTGTAAACGTCATAAATATTCACTTATCTCATTTACAGTATAAATGAAATATACACGTATCTCATTCTGTACCTTGTCTCGTTTATAGTGTAAACGAGATACATGTACTTTTATTTTGTTTACACTGTAAACGAGATAAAACATAAGGTGCATTTTAGTAAAAAAATGCTAGAAATTATATATTTTGGTAAATAAAATATTTATTTTAATTATTTAAAAAAAATCCATGTGCATGCCATTGAATTATGTAGGTAGAGTTGCATATGGATCAGATAATATCCACAAATCGGCAATATTTATTCACATTTAACTCGTATTTTACGGATATTATCCAATCCGTAGAGTAATCTAATCGGATCGTCGGATAGCGGATATTGCATTTATCTCCACATATCTGATCTACAGGTCTACAGATTCGTGCATTTAACAAATAAATAAATAAATAACTGAATGATATAAATAAAGTTGAAAAATGGATCTCCATTCCCAATCCAGTAACCCTAGACTCAAACGACGCTTCTCTAATCTCTCACACACATAGTTCCAGACTTCCCTACCCCTCGAGCCTTTCTTCTTCTCTTAGGCACACATCTAACCTCATCTATCACTATGACACCGTTGTTCACCTCTGTCATCGGCACCTTGTTCGTCATCGTATCTCCTCCATCGTCTCTTCAAACCACACTACTTTCTCTCGGTCTGTCCTCCATCGGCGAATTTGGTGCAAACTCATACCACGTCTTCATTGTCTCCATTGTTACGTCGTCGTGTCCTCTATGATCACGTTTGTCGTCTCTTCTATCGGCGTGTTCGTCTCCTCCATCATCTTTTTCATCGTCTTCTTCATCGTCTCCATAATGTAATTTTACTTTAACAATTTTACAAAAAATATTTATCTTTATTTTTTCTGAATTTTGAGATGCTATTGTTATGGTTGAAGTTTTTTCTAAAAAAAAAATTAGATATCAGTAGTTTAAAATTTTAGTTCTAAGTTTGTATGTTTTGATTAATAATAATTTAGGAGTAACTAGATTTAAAATGGTGAAAAAATGGGTTTATTGACATTTTTATAGAAACGAGGGCTTTTAAATCATTTTAGATGTTCGAATATACCCGATATTTGATCTCAAAAATGCTGATATAATATCCGATCTGATGCGTGTGTAGCTCAGTATGTAAGTGCATTAGTCAATACAATAATCAATTCATTTTTTTCTCAAAGGTATTACCCAAATTAGGCATGAAAAAAAACCCGCACTCACAGAAATTATCTAAGACGGGGAAGCTAATGGAAATTCACAAAATCTCCACGAGAACGGAGATTCGCTCTTGCCGATAAATGGAGACGATAATGGGGATTGAGATATCCATCCCATGGGAACCCATAAAATCTCCGGAAAAAAAATTATTTTAGTTTTCTTATATATATAAATTATGTAAGTAATTTTAATTTATATGTTAGAAATTTTATATGTATATTATTACGTTAAATTTATGTTTAAATTGTGTTTGATTTAATATATTTGGTTGAATTGTATAAGATTTTATTACGGTTGTATTAATTTAAAAAAATTAAAATTTAATATTTATAGATACTAATGAGTATCTTCCTCTCTTGTAAGAAGAAATAAAAGGGAACCTGTGATGGAGATGGAACATAAATGGGAGCCATTTTATTAAACAGGGAAGGGAGCGGAGGAAGGAATCCCACCCCATGGAGATCCATATTCATTCTTACCCGCTACTCGATAAAATAAGAGCTAATTCATCGTGGATTAGTTCTATTTAAGAATTTTGGCTACCCAATAAATTGTTGTATGTACAAAACAAAATTTAAATCATCGACAATTATTCAAACAGAATTTAATTCAGTGTTGTTGTTGAGTCTACAATGTTGATTATGTAGGAGACAATTTTATTTTGTCTCTTAATGATTATTCAAAAATAGAGTAAACATTACACTTTTGAGTGTACAGAGTTGTTGTGACATTTGCTAGATTAGATATACAGGAGATAATTTTGTTTTGTCTCTTACCGAATAAAACTAGAATTAGAACAAAAAAAATGACTTAGATAAAAAAAACTTAAATATAGAGCTCAAAGTTATGTTCTAATGAATAATGTGTTGTTTAAAAAATCTATTGACGGAAATCTCTTGACATGTTCAGGAGAAAAAGAGGCGTATTTGGCTCTTGTCAAAGTACACGAGGGAATTTGTGGCGCCCATCATTCAGGAAAATAAATGAAACGGGTTATAAACAGGAGAAGATTGTATTGGCCAATCATTTAGAGAGATTGTTTAAATTATGCTAGATTTTGTGAGAAGTGTCAAAAAGATGAAAATCTTCAACATATTCCAGCGTCATAATTGCATGCTATAATTAAATTATGACCGTTTAAAGGTTGGACTTTAGATTTGATTGGACAGATTCACCCACCTTAGGTCATAAGTTTATTTTGGTTGGTATTGATTATTTTTAAATGGGTAGAGGCTATCCCTTTGAGCGAGGTAACTCACAATGAAATAATTAATTTCATTGAGGAGAATATTGTGCATAGATTTGAAATTCTTTAATCTATTACCACTGATCAAGGAACCATATTTATTAGAAAAAAAGTCATAGAATATGCCAAGTCTAAAGATATAAAAATGCTTTCTTCTATACCTTATTACGCCCAAATTAATGAACAGGTGGAGGCAGTGAATAAAATTTTGCTTGTATTAATTAAAAAATACATTGAAAGGCAACCAAAAAATTAGCACCAAACTCTCAATAAAGTTCTTTGGGATTACAAAAATTTTTCAAGAGGTTCTACTGGAACTACTCCATATAAGCTAGTCTATAGTCATGATGCAGTGTTGCCGATTGATATCAAGTTGGAAGGTATAAGGGTGGCTAGACAAGATGAGATACCAGTAGTAGATTACTGGAATTCTTTAGATGATAAAAGGTTGAGGGCTTTAGAGTAGGTGATTCAACAAAATGTGGTCATGTCAAAATCATACAACCGTCGAGTTAAAGTAAAAATATTTGCAGTTGAAAATTTAGCGTGGAAGACAATTTTTTCTATGAAAAAAATAAAAAACTTATGGTAATTGGGAAGAATCTTATGTAGTTGACAAAGCTTATTCTGAAAATACCTACAAAATTATTGAAGTTAGATCAGGAAAAAAACTTCCTTCGATAAATGACAAATATTTAAAAGTGTATATGTCATGCATACATGAGGTAAAAATCTCACATGCATAGGGATAAGAAAATTCCCGATTGAAATATCAAAGCCTAAAATGAAAGGCTAACTGATGTTTTTCAGTTTAGTTTGTCAAATTTAGGATGAGTACAAGCCGATATATCCATATACTTCCTATAAACTACACGTTTTATTAACATTGTAAAGCATTAAGTCTATAAAGTAAATATGTGTCTAAGGAATTAATTTAAAATAAGAATCAATGTAAAAAAATAATTTATCACTTTCTAAATATGATCCAACACATGCCAACATAAATAAAAATGAAAAGGTTGGTAGATAAACCTGTGCAACACTAAAAATATATCAATAAAGTCACACTTGATTTATTTTGACAGCACTCGAGACAAATACATATGACATGGCATGCACCAGTGCAACCTGATATAGAAAAATGTGAAAATCATCTCAAATAAAATATAAAAGAGGTCATTGTGATAGTGTTATAATTTTTTAAATATAACAAGTGTCAAACAGTTTACAAAGTAAAGATAAGGTGCATACAAAAGCAAATAAAATTCAAACAATTTCTAATTCACTTAGTATGTAAAACCTAATAAAAAGAAAATGAGAAATGTAAGACTAAGCCTTAAAGATCTCTTTCAAACAGGTAACTTCAGTATGGAAAGCAGTTTGAAAATTCATGGCTTCCTTTGCAGCTTAATGCAAGGAAAGTATTTTCTTTTCAAGGAATTACAGTGATGCATTGCTACAGTCAAGTATGTTGCTTGCTTTAACAAATTGACCTTCATTCTTCATCAAAGAAGCATCTAGCTTATTTTTTTATCTCTTTCTTGATAGCCAGCTATTGTTCCAAGTCTTGAATCTCCTCAGATAATTCATGAGCACGGTCTTTAACTTTTGCAATATTAGTAGCTAGGATAGTTTTAGCAATTTCAAAAGACGAGGTGTCTTGTTTCAACTTGGAAAAAGCTTTAGTTGATTGTCGGTGTGATGAGATAGCAGTTTGAGAGTTTGAAATTTTGACTTAAAGGTCCTTATAAACCTTTTGCAAGCGAGCCAACAAAGGGTGAATAGTCTTAGAATGCGAAGTAATTGAATAGGTCAGAAGAATATTAGAAAGCTGAGCCTTAAGGTTCAGATCAGTGGTAAGCGTCAAGAAAAGTTTGGATAGGATGACACCAAGTTATTTGCCCAAAAAAAGTAAAATGAATTAATCAACAGTCTTGGTTGTCGGAGGTGTAACATGGAGTTGCTCTATTGAAAGGTGGTTGTGGATGGTAGAGCGAAATTCAACTATAGCCTTCTTCGCATCTATACTACATGCATACGCTTCATTCAAGCCTTTTAAGTCAGACAACAAGTCATTTACCACAATATTGGAGGTATGAGCATGGATAGAAGCGATTTGCATTTATTTTTCTGGCAGTTCATCTAGAGAAATTTCAGAATTTTGAATCTAAAACAAGAATGCAAAAGAAAATATCAACAAAAAAGTATAAATAAAAGGTCTTAATAATTCTAAATGCCATATTATACCTTATTAGATTTGATGTTATGGGTAGATTGATATGATATGATAGCCATAGGATTTTTAGTGTTAGACAAATAGTAAAATGGGAGGAGCTGCAGTAATTTAGAATGAGAAGTGAAATAAGGGCGAAGATAATTAATGAGATTAACATAAAAATGAAATATGATGGTAAAAAAAATCAGCATAAGAGACATTATCAGTAGTCAATTTCTTCAAGATAATGTTATTTTAACCTGGAAAATGTGAGAATAAATGAATATACCTGAAGAACAAATTGACCGCTGAGGCGGAAGGCATCGACATCATTATCTTCAGAACAGGAGTCACTTACTGCTTTATCACTAGACAAATTGCTCTCGTCTTTCTCATTATTGTTCTGAGAGATTGCTGGTCCCTCATTGTTGTCATTGGATGTACTTGATGTGTCTTCATTATCATCATTATTTGAAGATGATGACACCATAATTGGTTCAAGTTTCCTTTTGACCTGATGGCTTGGGTAATTAGGATTAAGCTTCTTTTTTCCTACAAATTTAGCAGAAATCTTTCTTAGAAGAGGATTGGCGGCAAGTAATGTAGTTTTCTCCTTTGTAAAAAAAGGCATCATACATGAGGAAATAATAATAATAATAATAATAATAATAATAATAATAATAATAATAATAATAATAATAATAACACAAAGAAGTGCATAATTTATTTAATTCAAATGGACAATTGCTTTAGTTGTAATTACCTTTTTTTAATAATTGATGCTCTCCTCACTTGTTGCATCACAAGGGCAGTAGTCATCTTTTGACAACAGGTACTAAAAGTGACTTTAATAGAAGAGTAATAGGTTTTTCACCAAGAAAAAAAATAAATATGTGGTCAACAGACAAATCTTAAAAGGGCACTACAAGATTAATATTTATTTGAGGGAGTATTTTGGTGAAGGTTTCTAAAAACTTCTACAATACATTTTATTTATGGCAATTTAGAAAACCTCCACTAATAATTAATTAAAATTAAATTTTGGAACAAAACCTAATTTCCCAATTTTTCAAAATGTGAGACTGAGTTAGCCGAGAGAACCCTAAGCTTTCTACCACCACTTTCGCCGTAATTTTCGCTGCCATTTCTGCCGCCGGCACCGTCACCACTACTGTGTCCATTGCGATAGAGAGCTTTTGAATCGAGCCACCTCTTCTATCAATGCGTTTTCAGATCTGTTCTTCTATATTGTTGTTGTTGCCACAGTAGAGTTTTCGCCGCTGTTATTGCTGCCGCTGTTTCCGTTATCACTGTCATTATTGTTGCTGCCGTCGTTTCTGCCGCCGTTGCCATGGTAGAACGCTTCTGGATCGAGCCACCTCCTCTGTCAACGCGTTTTCAGATCTTTTCACTCCCAAACTTCTTCTTCAACGCAACTTTCTCTCCCTCCATATTTCTTCTTTGAGCTGCCGCTAGTACTTCTTCTTTGCTATTAATTTGTTGATATCTCTTCTCTATTAATAAATGTCATTTTATTTTGAAGAATTTTATTTGTCTCTTTACGTTTCTCCGCGTCATTATTATTTTGGATTTGATTATTTGCTATGATCATGATTTTCTATCTCTCTTTCTAATTGTAAATTATAATTACTTGATTAATAAATTGTTCTCTTGTCCTATTAATTAACATTTTAATCTGTTTCTGAAGATACAAATTAGTTTCCCATTTTTCAGAGTATATTGGTCCTCGCAAGTTGCAATATATACTATACTGCTACTCTTTTATTTCAGTTCTTAATATGTTAATTTCTATTTTTTCATTTACAATATATAATATATAGAACACTACTTATATAATCAGAGCATACTTTTCTTATATATGCTCTAATTTGTTGTGTGTTTTTTTGTTTGTTCTATGCAGTACTAATTTTGGATTATTACTTCAAGAACATTATATTCAAATTGGCTGTGGTTCTGTGTCTGTCATGGTATACGGTGATCATGACAAACCAGCCCTGATCACTTATCCAGATTTAGCACTAAATTGTAAGTTGTGTTATTTCGTTTTCCAATAGCTAATATATCAAGCATTCTGAGCTTTCTATTGTTGTTTTAGAATCTATTGCTCTGAGCTTTCTGCTGTTATTTTGAACTATTACGTTTATTAAAACTCAAAACTAATATGTAAATTAAAAGGCATGAACTATTCTGGGTGGAATTTTAATGAATATTATATATTTAACCGATGGATGAACTAGTTCTTTAACCAGGCTTGGTGCAGTGATGTGCATGGGAGTAATGGCTGGTGCTTATATCCTTTTCCTATTTGCAGTATGTATCCTAAGTAGCTTTGAATGGTAAAATAGTTTTGGGACGTGGCCAATGCTTTGTAGTTTTAGATTATATGAAGTCAATCAAATTGATTTGCTTTTCTTTGATGCTTTATTATAGGCGAAATATAGGGAGCGGGTTCTTGGTTTGATACTTGTATCTCCTTTATGCAAAGCTCCTTCTTGAACTGAATGGTTTTATAACAAGGTTCCATCCAAATGCCTTAGACTATCTGATGTGTTCTCAAAACTCGATAGAAGATATAGTGCCTTGGTTGAGGTATGTAGTTCTTCTTGCATCGGTATGTGGAAGGGTCTATTATAATACAAATAGCAACTTAATGATAAATCACCCGCAAGGAAGTATTAAATAAAAAAGAATTCAAGTGGTAGGACAAAGTGAAAACTCCAACTAAAGTACTCTATTTTGAAAATTGCAATGTGCTTTAATCTAATACTAAACTCACCAGTGTTGTAATGTTATGAGAATTTATCTGTTTTACTTTTGCTTTTATTATGTATCTTGCAAACATATATGGCGTCGGCATCCTTAAACCTATATCAATATCTTATATTAGCTCCATATTGTCAGGTCAATTTAGTGAATTGAAAAATATGGTACATATAAGTTTGTTTTTACCTTAATCTTATTTAGATTTTGGCAGCAATTAATACTTTTACCTTACTCATCCACACATACACGATGAAGAAAAAAAAAAGAAAATGAGTACGAGCAGAGAGGAAAAAGGAAAAGAAAATTCCCCTGTTCTGCTATGAATTCTTCATTCCCTTAATCTATACTGCTTCCACCCTTTTTCTACCACCATTTTGTTTTTGTGTCCTGCTCCTGTTTTAATTTTGTTTCAGCCTCTTTTCTACTTCCACTCTTATTTCTGGCTTTGTTTTGGATTCCTACGAATTGGATTGGAATGGTTAGATGATTCAAATAGATTATTAGAGTTGAAAAAGCATTGAATACGGGTTGGAAAATCATTGAAAACTTCAAATTATTGAGTTTTCAATGAAAAACTTCAAATTATTTAGTGTAAAATTCTCCCTGTATATTGATTCCTTTATAGCATTGGATACGGGTTAGCCATAATGTTATGTATCTGATATCATAAAATGAATAGAGTAATTGGTTATTGATTTTGTTTCATGGTTATATGAAGTTAGAGTTGCAAACATTGAAAATGCTTGCATAATTGTGCAGGTACGAGTTCCAAGGTTCACCAGATGCATTCTCTCCTTCGATTCCAAGGTCTTTTAGGATTGCATTCATATTTTTATTTTGGGATTTGTATGTAATTAGAATTTAGATGATATTGAAATATTGAAGTTGTTGTTTTATTTTACCTTTTAAAGAAAAAAAGTAATAGTTATATAATACCATATGTAATTATGTTTGGAACTATTGATGGAACTACTGACATTGAGAATTTTTTATATTTAGAATTATGTCTTATATTGAGGAATTGTTATAAAAGATTGTTTTTAAATTTTGATATTAAAAAATAAACTTTTAATTTGAGAATATGTAAATGAGATGAGATTAATGAATGATTTGAAATTAAAAATAAATAGTTACAGGATTTATGGAGGTTTGAAAATCTCACAAAATAGTTAATTTGTGTTAAATTAAAAAATTAATTTGTGGGGGGTTTTAAATTGCCACAAAGTGATTTAAAACTGCTACAAAAGTTCAATATAAAACCCAACAACACAAAAGACCTCATGGCACCTCAAATTTTGGGGGTTTTAGAAACCCCCACAAACTATTTGGTGGGGGGTTATAAACCTCCACAAATAAAAAAAACTGGCACAAATAAACAAAAACCTTGTAGTGGGAAATAGGTGGAATTTACTTCTCCAGAAAGTATTATCTTTTTGAAAGTTCAATAGATCTTCTAGTGAAGTGACTTTGGTATGTAAAGGTTGAGCTTCTTGAAGATGGTATGGAGATGGAATGGCTTGAGCTAGCCCAAATTGTCTAGATACAGCGTTTAGCATATAAACTGCTATTCTTAGGTCATCTTCACCTAAGAATCTAGCAAAAAGTAGTTGTGGAGTCAAGAATTGTGACCAAATAGTAATACTTTCCTCCTGTATAATCTTAGATGGGGTAAGAGATTGTGTCAACTATTCTAGATTAGCTTAACAGTTAACAAAAAAAGTCAGGTTGATATTGGAGTCTTTCTTTGACAAGTAACAGAAAGTACGAAAAAAGTGTTTCTTCTTATCATGTGAAGCTATTGACTTGTCAGAAAAAATTAAGTTAAATAGACGGTGCCCCGCAAACACAGAATATGTAGGATCTTTTTGGTTCGAATATGGTTGTAGCTCAAACTCAAAAATGGCATAAAACCATAATTAAAAAAACCAAACGGGACCGTCAACATTAGTAATTCTCCTTTTCTCCCTCATAATGTCCGTGATCCAATTTAAATTGAGATATAGTTGAGCCAAGAATAATTTGACTAGACACAACTTCCTACCTTCGGCTAATATAATAGCCAATGGAAGATAAGTGGCTTCGACTTGAATACTCCAAGCACAAAAAATAACGTCGCTCAACCAATAGAGATCGAAGGCTATGTGCTAATTGTTAGGTTCTTCATTTTGACCTTTGTTGTTGCGAATGAAGCTCTGGTAGATGGTGGAAGAGAGGTCAATAGAATACTCAACTCCGGTGGTTGACTTGGTAGTAGTTAAACTTTTCTCTCCCAAAGAAGGTAGGCCAATTATAGCAGCCATATCCAAAAGAGTAGGAGTAATCATGCCGTAAGGGGTGTGAAAAGTATGAGAAGTCTTGTCCCAAAAGTATAATGCATCTCCCATTAGTCCTGAATTAACAGTGTAAGAGTGTTTACTAAGTTGGATTAGATCATATATTCCAATTTCTCTCTACAGGGACATCTTCTTGGTTTCAACCCTATCCATCAAAGCACGGTAGCCTTCAATGTTAGTCTTTGAAGGTTTCTAAATAACCTGTTGTATGAGTCAAAATACCTAATAGGAATAGAGTCTTGGAAAGCAACGAGTTTTCTTTGAGAGTGACCATAATTTTTTTTATCTTATTTGTGGCTGGTGCACGAAATTGTGATCATCAATGGCGCCATCAACATGGTACGCTCAATTGCAATCTCAACTCTTTATCACAACTTCGCACAACTAACCAGCAAGTGCACTGGGTCGTCTAAGTAATAAACCTTACGCGAGTAAGGGTCGATCCCACGGAGATTGTTGGTATGAAGCAAGCTATGGTCATCTTGTAAATCTCAGTCAGGCAGATTCAAATGGTTATGAATGATTTATGAATAAAGCATAAAATAAAGATAGAGATACTTATGTAATTCATTGGTGAGAATTTCAGATAAGCGTATGGAGATGCTTTGTCCCTTCCGTCTCTCTACTTTCCTACTGTCTTCATCCAATCCTTCTTACTCCTTTCCATGGCAAGCTGTATGTTGGGCATCACCGTTGTCAATGGCTACAGTCCCGTCCTCTCAGTGAAAATGTTCAACGTGCTCTGTCACAGCACGGCTATTCAGCTGTCGGTTCTCGATCATGTCAGAATAGAATCCAGTGATTCTTTTGCGTCTGTCACTAACGCCCCACAATCGCGAGTTTGAAACTCGTCACAGTCATTCAATCCTTGAATCCTACTCAGAATACCACAGACAAGGTTTAGACCTTCCAGATTCTCTTGAATGCCGCCATCAATTCTAGCTTATACCACGAAGATTTCGATTAAGGGATCCAAGAGATATCCACTCAATCTAAGGTAGAACGGAGGTGGTTGTCAGGCACATGTTCATAGGTGAGAATGATGATGAGTGTCACGGATCATCACATTCATCAAGTTGAGGAACAAGTGATATCTTAGAACAAGAATAAGCCGAATTAAATAGAAGAACAATAGTAATTGCATTAATACTCGTGGTACAGCAGAGCTCCATACTTTAATCTATGGTGTGTAGAAACTCCACCGTTGAAAATACATAAGAACAAGGTCTAGGCATAGCCGAATGGCCAGCCTCCATGATCTAAGAACTAGACGTCCAAAGATGATCCTAAGATCTAAAGTGATCAAAAGATTCCAAGATGTCAAATACAATAGCAAAAGGTCCTATTTGTAGAGAACTAGTAGCTTAGGGTTTACAAAGATGAGTAAATGACATAAAAATCCACTTCTGGGCCCACTTGGTGTGTTCTTGGGCTGAGCATTGAAGCATTTTTGTGTAGAGACTCTTCTTGGAATTAAACGCCAGCTTTTGTGCCAGTTTGGGCTTCTAACTCCCATTCTTGTGCCAGTTCCGGCGTTTTACGCCAGAATTCTTGAGCTGACTTGGAACGCCTATTTGGGACATCAAATCTCGGGGACTATTATACATTTCTGAAAAGCCCAGGATGTCTACTTTCCAACGCAGTTGAGAGCGCGCCAATTGGGCTTCTGTAGCTCCAGAAAATCCACTTCAAGTGCAGGGAGGTCAGAATCCAACAGCATCTGCAGTCCTTTTCAGCCTCTGAATCAGATTTTTGCTCAGGTCCCTCAATTTCAGCCAGAAAATACCTGAAATCACAGAAAAATACCCAAACTCATAGTAAAGTCCAGAAAAGTGAATTTTAACTAAAAACTAATAAAAATATAATAAAAACTAACTAAAACATACTAAAAACATACTAAAAATAATGCCAAAAAGTGTATAAATTATCCGCTCATCACAACACCAAACTTAAATTGTTGCTTGTCCCCAAGCAACTGAAAATCAAATAAGATAAAAAGAAGAGAATATGCAATGAATTCCAAAAAGATCTATGAAGATCAGTATTAATTAGATGAGCGGGGCTTTAGCTTTTTGCCTCTGAACAGTTTTGGCATCTCATTTTATCCTTTGAAATTCAGAATGATTGGCTTCTCTAGGAACTCAGAATCCAGATAGTGTTATTGATTCTCTTAGTTAAGTATGATGATTCTTGAACATAGCTACTTTATGAGTCTTGGCCGTGGCCCAAAGCACTCTGTCTTCCAGTATTACCATCGGATACATACATGCCACTGACACATAACTGGGTGAACCTTTTCAGATTGTGACTCAGTTTTACTAGAGTCCCCAATTAGAGGTGTCCAGGGTTCTTAAGCACACTCTTTTTTCCTTGGATCATGACTTTGTTATTTTTTTTCTTTTTCTTTTTCCTCTCTCTTTTTTTTGTATTCACTGCTTTTTCTTGCTTCAAGAATCATTTTTATGATTTTTCAGCTCCTCAGTAACATGTCTCCTTTTTCATCATTCTTTCAAGAGCCAACATTCATGAACAACAAATTCAAAAGACATATGTACTGTTCAAGCATACATTCAGAAGTCAAAGTATTGCCACCACCTCAAACTAATTAATCTGTTATAAAATTCAAAATTCATGCAATTCTTCTCTTTTTCAATTAAGAACATTTTTCATTTAAGAAAGGTGATGGATTCATAGGGCATTCATAACTTTAAAGCATAGACACTAAGACACTAATGATCATAAGACACAAACATAGATAGACATAAGCACAAAATAGAAGTCGAAAAACAGGAAAATAAAGGACAAGGAGATTAAAGAACGGGTCCATCTTAGTGATGGCAGCTTGTTCTTCCTCTTGAAGATCTTATGGAGTGCTTGAGCTCCTCAATGTCTCTTCCTTGCCTTTGTTGCTCCTCTCTCATGATTCTTTGATCTTCTCTAATTTCATGGAGGAGAATGGAATGTTCTTGGTGCTCCACCCTTAGTTGTCCCATGTTGGAACTCAATTCTCCTAGGGAGGTGTTGATTTGCTCCCAATAGTTTTGTGGAGGAAAGTGCATCCCTTGAGGCATCTCAGGAATTTCATGAGGAATCTTCTCATGTCCATGAGTGGGATCTCTTGTTTGCTCCATCCTTTTCTTAGTGATGGGCTTGTCCTCATCAATGAGGATGTTTCCTTCTATGTCAATTCCGACTGAATAACAGAGGTGACAAATGAGATGAGGGAAGGCTAACCTTGCCAAGGTAGAGGACTTGTCCGCCACCTTATAAAGTTCTTGGGATATAACCTCATGAACTTCTACTTCCTCTCCAATCATGATGCTATGAATCATGATAGCCCGGTCTATAGTAACTTCGGACTGGTTGCTAGTGGGAATGATTGAGCGTTGGATAAACTCCAACCATCCCCTAGCCACGGGCTTGAGGTCATGCCTTCTCAGTTGAACCGGCTTCCCTCTTGAATCTCTCTTCCATTGAGCGCCTTCTTCATAAATGTCTATGAGGACTTGGTCCAACCTTTGATCAAAGTTGACCCTTCTAGTGTAGGGGTGTTCATCTCCTTGCATCATGGGCAAGTTGAATGCCAACCTTACATTTTTCGGACTAAAATCTAAGCATTTTCCCTGAACCATTGTAAGCCAATTCTTTGGGTCCGGGTTCACACTTTGATCATGGTTCTTGGTGATTCATGCATTAGCATAGAACTCTTGAACCATTAAGATTCCGACTTGTTGAATGGGGTTGGTAAGAACTTCCCAACCTCTCCTTCGGATCTCATGTCGGATCTCTGAATATTCACTCTTTTTGAGTTTGAAAGGGACCTCGGGGATCACCTTCTTCATGGCCACAACTTCATAGAAGTGGTCTTGATGCACCCTTGAGATGAATCTCTCCATCTCCTATGACTCGGAGGTGGAAGCTTTAGCCTTCCCTTTCCTCTTTCTAGAGGTTTCTCCGGCCTTAGATGCCATAAATGGTTATGGAAAAACAAAAAGCAATGCTTTTACCACACCAAACTTAGAAGGTTTGCTCGTCCTCGAGCAAAAGAAGTAAGAAGAGAGTAGTAGAAGAAGAAGAAATAGAGGAGATGGAGGAGGCTTTGTGGTTCGGCCAAGGGGGAGAAGTAGTGTTTAGGTTGTGTGAAAATGAAGTAGTGAAGATGGGTTTATATAGGAGTGGAGAGGGGGTGTATGGTTCAGCCATAGTGGGTGGGTTTTGGGAGAGAAAGTGGTTTGAATTTGAATGGTGAGGTAGGTGGGGTTTTATGAAGGATGGATGTGAGTGGTGAAGAGAATAGTGGGATTTGATAGGTGAGGGGTTTTTGGGGAAGAGGTATTGAGGTGATTGGTGAATGGGTGAAGAAGAGAGAGAGAGTGGTGGGGTAGGTGGGGATCCTGTGGGGTCCACAGATCCTGAGGTATCAAGAAAAATTCATCCCTGCACCAAGTGGCGAGCAAAAATGCTCTTTCTGCCATTTCTGGCATTAAATGCCGGGTTGGTGCCCATTTCTGGCATTTAACGCCAGCTTCTTGCCCTTTCCTGGCGTTTAACGCCAGTCTGGTGCCTCTTTCTGGCGTTAAACGCCCAGAATGGTGCCAGACTGGGCGTTAAACGCCCATTTGCTGCCCTTACTGGCATTTAAACGCCAGCAAGCTTTCCTCCAGGGTGTGCTATTTTTTCTTTTTGTTTTTCATTATGTTTTTGCTTTTTCAATTAATTTTGTGACTTTCCATGATCATCAACCTACAGAAAATATAAAATAACAATGGAAAATAGATAAATATAACATTGGGTTGCCTCCCAACAAGCGCTTCTTTAATGTCAGTAGCTTGACAGTGGGCTCTCATGGAACCTCACAGATACTCAAAGCAATGTTGGAACCTCCCAACACCAAACTTAGAGTTTAAATGTGGGGGTTCAACACCAAACTTAGAATTTGGTTGTGGCCTCCCAACACCAAACTTAGAGTTTGACTGTGGGGGCTCTGTTTGACTCTGTTTTGAGAGAAGCTCTTCATGCTTCCTCTCCATGGTTACAGAGGGATATCCTTGAGCCTTAAACACAAAGGATTCTTCATTCACTTGAATGATCAATTCTCCTCTGTCAACATCAATCACAGCCTTTGCTGTGGCTAGGAAGGGTCTGCCAAGGATGATGGATTCATCCATGCACTTCCCAGTCTCAAGGACTATGAAATCAGCAGGGATGTAATGGTCTTCAACTTTTACCAGAACATCCTCTACAAGTCCATAAGCTTGTTTTCTTGAATTGTCTGCCATCTCTAGTGAGATTCTTGCAGCTTGCACCTCAAAGATCCCTAGCTTCTCCATTACAGAGAGAGGCATGAGGTTTATGCTTGACCCTAGGTCACACAGAGCCTTCTTGAAGGTCATGGTGCCTATTTCACAAGGTATTGAGAACTTCCCAGGGTCCTGTCTCTTTTGAGGTAATCTCTGCCTAGTCAAGTCATCCAGTTCTTTGGTGAGCAAAGGAGGTTCATCCTCCCAAGTCTCATTACCAAATAACTTGTCATTAAGCTTCATGATTGCTCCAAGGTACTTGGCAACTTGCTCTTCAGTGACATCTTCGTCCTCTTCAGAGGAAGAATACTCATCAGAGCTCATGAATGATAGAAGTAAATCCAATGGAATTTCTATGGTCTCAGTGTGAGCCTCAGATTCCCATGGTTCCTCATTAGGGAACTCATTGGAGGCCAGTGGATGTCCCTTGAGGTCTTCCTCAGTGGCGATCACTGCCTCTTCCTCCTCTCCAAATTCGGCCGTGTTGATGGCCTTGCACTCTCCTTTTGGATTCTCTTCTGTATTGCTTGGAAGAGTACTAGGAGGGAGTTTAATAACTTTCTTGCTCAGCTGACCCACTTGTGCCTTCAAGTTTCTAATGGAGGACTTTGTTTCATTCATGAAACTTTGAGTGGTTTTGATTAGATCAGAGACCATGGTTGCCATGTCAGAGTGGCTCTGCTTAGAATTCTCTGTCTGTTGCTGAGAAGATGATGGAAAAGGCTTGTTATTGCTAAACCTGTTTCTTCCACCATTATTATTGTTGAAACCTTGTTGAGGTCTCTGTTGATCCTTCCATGAGAGATTTGGGTGATTTCTCCAAGAAGGATTATAGGTGTTTCCATAGGGTTCTCCCATGTAATTCACCTCTTCCATTGATGGGTTCTCAAGATCATAAGCTTCTTCTTCAGATGAAGCGTCCTTAGTACTGCCTGGTGCAACTTGTATTCCAGACAGACTTTGAGAAATCATATTGACTTGCTGAGTCAATATTTTGTTCTGAGCCAATATGGCATTCAGAGTATCAATCTCAAGAACTCCTTTCTTCTGATTTGTCCCATTGTTCACAGGATTCCTTTCAGAAGTGTACATGAATTGGTTATTTACAACCATTTCAATGAGTTCTTGAGCTTCTGCAGGCGTCTTCTTCAGATGAAGAGATCCTCCAGTAGAGCTATCCAATGACATCTTGGACAGTTCAGACAGACCATTATAAAATATACCTATGATGCTCCATTCAGAAAGCATGTCAGACGGACACTTTCTGATCAATTGTTTGTATCTTTCCCAAGCTTCATAGAGGGATTCACCTTCCTTCTGTCTGAAGGTTTGGACTTCCACTCTAAGCATACTCAATTTTTGAGGTGGAAAAAACTTTGCCAAGAAGGCATTGACTAGCTTTTCCCAAGAGTTCAGGCTTTCTTTAGGTTGTGAGTCCAACCATATCCTAGCTCTGTCTCTTACAGCAAAAGGGAATAGCATAAGTTTGTAGACCTTAGGGTCAACCCCATTGGTCTTGACAGTGTCACAGATTTGCAAGAATTCAGCTAAAAACTGATGAGGATCTTCCAATGGAAGTCCATGGAACTTGCAATTCGGTTGCATTAGAGAAACTAATTGAGGCTTAAGCTCAAAGTTGTTTGCTCCAATGGCAGGGATAGAGATGCTTCTCCCATAGAAGTCGGGAGTAACTGCAGTGAAGTCACCCAGCACCTTCCTTGCATTGTTGGCATTGTTGTTGTTTTCGGCTGCCATGTCTTCTTCTTTGAAGAATTCTGTTAGGTCCTCTACAGAGAGTTGTGCTTTAACTTCTCTTAGCTTTCGCTTCAAGGTCCTTTCATGTTCAGGGTCAGCCTCAACGAGAATGCTTTTGTCTTTGCTCCTGCTCATATGAAAGAGAAGAGAACAAGAAAGTATGGAATCCTCTATGTCACAGTATAGAGATTCCTTGAGGTGTTAGAGGAAAAGAAAAATAGAAGGAGAAGGTAGAAGAATTCGAACTTATCAAGAAAGATGGAGTTCAAATTGTTGATAGTGGAGGAGTGTTAGTCCAAAGTAGAAGGATGTAAGAAGAGGGGAAGAAATTTTCGAAAATAAATTAAAAAGATTTTAAAAACATTTTGAAAATTGATTGATGATTTTCGAAAACTAAGATTGAGAAAGAAATAAAGTGATTTTGAAAAAGATTTTGAAATTAGAAATCAAAAAGATATGATTGAAAACTATTTTGAAAAAGATGTGATTAAAAAGATATGATTGAAAAGTTATGGTTTTAAAAAGATATGATTGAAAAGATATGATTGAAAAACAATTTAAAAATATATGATTTTTAAAATTAATGACTTGGCTAACAAGAAAAGATATGATTCAAATATTAAACCTTTCTCAACTGAAAAGGCAACATACTTGAAATGTTGAATCAAATCATTAATTGTTAGCAAGTATTTTTGAAAATGGAAAGAAATTGATTTTGAAGATATATGATTGAAAAGATATGATTTGAAAAAGATTTGATTTTGAAAAATTATGGAAACTTGAAAAAAATTTGCATTAAAAACAAAATCTTCCCTCTTGTGCCATCCTGGCGTTAAATGCCCAGAATGGTATACATTCTGGCGTTTAACGCCCAAAATACTACCCTTTTGGGTGCTAAACGCCCAGCCAGGTACCCTGGCGTACCTGGCTGGCGTTTAAACGCCAGTTTTCCTTCCTCACTGGGCGTTTTGAATGTCCAGCTTTTTTTGTGTAATTCCTCTGCTGTATGTTCTGAATCTTCAATTCTCTGTATTATTGACTTGAAAAGACACAAATTAAAAATTTTTTTGGATTTTTAATAATGAGGAATAATCAAAATGAAACTAAGATCAAATAAACAATGCATGTAAGACACCAAACTTAGAAGTTTGTATACTACTGACACTAACAAGTTGAGAATGCATATGAGAAACAACAAAACACTCAAGACAAGAGAATTTAAAGATCAGAGCAATGAAATCATCAAGAACAACTTGAAGATCAATGAAGACACATGCATGAATTCGAAAAATGCAAGAAGAATAGAAACATGCAATTGACACCAAACCTAAAATAAGACACTAGACTCAAACAAGAAACATAAAATTATTTTTTTTATTTTAAGATTTTATAAATTTTTTTTGTGCTTTTTCGAAAATTATATGGAAAAGAAAATAAAGAGATTCAAAATTTTTAATAAGAATTCCAGGAATCATGCAATGTTAGTCTAAAGCTTCAGTCTAAAGAAATTAGACATGGCTAGCCAAGCTTCAGCAGGACATTGCATTCAAGAGCTAAATTAATGAGAATCAATCAGCTTTGGTGATGATGAAAACATCACCTTGAAACACTAGAATTCATTCTTAAAAATTCTGAAAAATACCCAATCTAAGCAACAAGATGAACCGTCAGTTGTCCAAACTCAAACAATCCCCAGCAACGGCGCCAAAAACTTGGTGCACGAAATTGTGATCACCAATGGCGCCATCAACATGGTACGCTCAATTGCAATCTCAACTCTTTATCACAACTTCGCACAACTAACTAGCAAGTGCACTGGGTCGTCCAAGTAATAAACCTTACGCGAGTAAGGGTCAATCCCACGGAGATTGTTGGTATGAAGCAAGATATGGTCATCTTGTAAATCTCAGTCAGGCAGATTCAAATGGTTATGAATGATTTATGAATAAAACATAAAATAAAGATAGAGATACTTATGTAATTCATTGGTGAGAATTTCAGATAAGCGTATGGAGATGCTTTGTTCCTTCTGTCTCTCTTCTTTCCTACTGTCTTCATCCAATCCTTCTTACTCCTTTCCATGGCAAGCTGTATGTTGGGCAACACCGTTGTCAATGGCTACAGTCCCGTCCTCTCAGTGAAAATGTTCAACGCGCTCTGTCACAGCACGGCTATTCAGCTGTTGGTTCTCGATCATGTCGGAATAGAATCCAGTGATTCTTTTGCATCTGTCACTAACGCTCCACAATCGCGACTTTGAAGCTCGTCACAGTCATTCAATCCTAGAATCCTACTCAGAATACCACAGACAAGGTTTAGACCTTCCGGATTCTCTTGAATGCTGCCATCAATTCTAGCTTATACCACGAAGATTCCGATTAAGGGATCCAAGAGATATCCACTCAATCTAAGGTAGAACGGAGGTGGTTGTCAGGCACACGTTCATAGGTGAGAATGATGATGAGTGTCACGGATCATCACATTCATCAAGTTGAGGAACAAGTGATATCTTAGAACAAGAATAAGCCGAATTGAATAGAAGAACAATAGTAATTGCATTAATACTCGAGGTACAGCAGAGCTCCACACCTTAATCTATGGTGTGTAGAAACTCCACCGTTGAAAATACATAAGAACAAGGTCTAGGCATGGCCGAATGGCCAGCCTCCATGATCTAAGAACTAAACGTCCAAAGATGATCCTAAGATCTAAAGTGATCAAAAGATTCCAGGATGTCAAATACAATAGCAAAAGGTCCTATTTGTAGAGAACTAGTAGCTTAGGGTTTACAAAGATGAGTAAATGACATAAAAATCCACTTCCGGGCCCACTTGGTGTGTGCTTGGGCTGAGCATTGAAGCATTTTCATGTAGAGACTCTTCTTGGAGTTAAACACCAGCTTTTGTGCCAGTTTGGGCGTTTAACTCCCATTCTTGTGCCAGTTTCGGCGTTTTACGCCAGAATTCTTGAGCTGACTTGGAATGCCTGTTTGGGCCATCAAATCTCAGGCAAAGAATAGACTATTATATATTTCTGGAAAGCCCAGGATGTCTACTTTCCAACGCAGTTGAAAGTGCGCCAATTGGGCTTTTGTAGCTCTAGAAAATCCACTTTGAGTACAGGGAGGTCAGAATTCAACAGCATCTGCAGTCCTTTTCAGCCTCTGAATCAGATTTTTGCTCAGGTCCCTCAATTTCAGCAAGAAAATACCTGAAATCACAGAAAAACACACAAACTCATAGTAATGTCCAGAAAAGTGAATTTTAACTAAAAACTAATAAAAATATAATAAAAACTAACTAAAACATACTAAAAACATACTAAAAACAATGCCAAAAAGCGTATAAATTATCCGCTCATCAGTGGCATTGAGAGAGATGATAAGACCGATAAAAGCCGAGTCTACATCGTCAATGGTAAAAAAAAGTAGCACTTGAGATTCTCAGATTTTTTACTTTCATGCCTCTGGTTTAGGAGCGAAAGTTTTGCCATTTTGACAACAAGTTTGTCACAAATTGCTACTTTGAGTGAAAGAGGAAGACTCATTGACAAGTTGCTATTCGAAAATGCGATGAGAGTTTAGATTAAATAATTCTAATATGATGTCTTAGAGTTGTAAATAATGATCAAACAAACTATAAAAATAGAAGATGGTGCATAAAAAATGAATAAAAATTGAGTTTACATGAATTTAATTTGGTTTAAGTAATAAAACGAGAATATAACATGGAACAAGATTTAATATTGCTTATCAATACTCATGAACATAAAAAAATATTAGCATCCTATTTGTTTATAAATTAGGATTTTAACACAAATTTACAATAGAAACAAAAAAAATGAGATGTTTCTTTAGAAATTAGAATAAAAGACTGTTTTTCAATTCAAAAGGACTAAACTAAGGTGCATTTTAATTCCAACACACGAAGATGCCCAAAAAAATAATCTTTAACATCTGATTCATATACAAAAATATTTAATTCAATGGAGTACGCAAATAATTTGAGGTGGAAAAAAATCATATTAAACAAAATCATATTAAAAAATTTATTATACAATTTTGTAGTTGTAAATAGTAGCAACTTAGACAATTTACCAAATAATAAAAATGGCTCATAAAGTCACGTTAATCAAATTTAAAAAATAACATAAAAGAAAAAATAACAATATAGTAAAATTGATGGATAAAGATTCAGGAATCAAATCTTAATTTGGACTAATAGATAAAAGAAAAAAAAAAGAAGATGCTCTTTAAAGTAAGATTTTAGTACTCATAAATAACCCTAGTGACGTTGTTCACACTATTTTTGCGTGGGTAGGATTCTTTTAAAAAATAATAAAAAATATAGAAAATGAAACTATTAGACCCACTTGTATTTACAAATTAATTATGTAAACTTAGATTAGTTACAGTAGTTAATTACAAATGCTAGTTTTTTACTGCTCAATCACTTGTATATAAAATCTAATCTCTCTCATTCATTACTTGATGAAAATGAAATCATTTTTCCATTTTCTGAAATTACTGGTTTAACATGGTATCAGAAGAAATTTTCTAATCTTCCGATCTCAACACCATTTCTTCTATCCTCTTCAAGCTTCTTCTAGAACCTTTCTTTTTCCTTTCTTGCTCCATTTTCTACATCAATGGCGGACCCTTTTTTTCTCGCTCCGGCTAATCAACCGAACTTGGTGTTAGTAACACAGCAACTTACGGAGGAGAACTATCATTCTTGGAGCCGTGCCATGAAGAAAGCCCTAAATGCGAAACGCAAACTCGGTTTCGTTACTGGAACCGTTCCCCGACCTGATCCTGCGCTCGATCCAGAGCAATTTGAGACTTGGCAATGTATCAATGATGTGGTAAGTACCTGGATTTTGAATTCTGTGTCCAAAGAAATTGCTTCCTCGCTAGTGTATGCTGATTCTGCTGAAGAGCTTTGGAATGATCTTACAGAAAGATTCCAACATGGAAATGGCCCTCGAAATTTTGAAATAAAAAGGGAATTGATGAATTTACGTCAAGGTGCCCTAACAGTCTCGTAATACTTTACGAAGATCAAGGTCCTTTGGGAGGAATTGAACTCTTATCGCACAGTCCAATGCAATTGTGGAGATGCTAAACCGTTTCAAGAATTCTTGCAAGCTGAGTATGTGCACTATTTTCTCATGGGTTTGGACGATTCTTTTACGTAAATCAGAGTTCAGATCTTGCTTATGGAGTCCTTACCTGCAATAAACAAAGTTCTGTCCTTAGTGGTTCAAGAAGAAAAATACCGCTCTTTGGGGAGCCCATCAATCCCGAATTAACTTGCCTTCTTAGCAAGAAACCAGAACATACTAAATCCCTCAGGGAAAGGAAGGAGATTCATGAAGAAGGATAGACCTTTGTGCTCACACTGTGGATTGCTTGGACACACAGTGAACAAATGCTACAAAATACATGGTTATCCACCAAGCTATGGCAAAGGCAGAGGAACTAGACAATTTGCGTACAATATTGCTGATAACATCACTGAGGCACAGTGTCTAGAATCCAATTCAAGCCTGACTCTGAATGCCACTCAGATCCAGCAGTTAATGAACTTGTTGAATAGTCACAAGATTTAAGAAATACCAGCAAATGCAGCAACTGAAGTGTCTACTCCAGCAGGTATTGTCCTCAACACCTCAATCTTAAGATTAAAACTATCAAAACATGATTGGATTATTGATAGTGGAGCCACTATCCATATTGCTTGTGATCTATCCCTTTTTTATTCAGTTCACACATCTCAGAATTATTTTGTTTCACTTCCCAATAATGCCAAATTCAAAGCCAAGTTTATCGGCACTGTCATTATCAGTTCAACCATCATCTTAAAAAATATTTTATATGTGCTAGATTTTAGTGTCAATTTGCTCTCAGTGTCTTCCTTCATTAAAGTCACTATACTCACAATAACAATTAACTCTTGTAATTTCACTATTCAGGACAACAAGTCACAAAAGAAGATTGGGAAAGGTGAGCTTGATGGAGGCTTATACATCCTAAAAGCTTCAATTCCCTCTAACCAATTGATAATACAAAAAGATAATCATAGCATAAATTTGTGCAATAATTCACAGTTATGGTATTCTCGTTTAGGTCATGCTTCAAATAAAGTTTTGAACTCTCTTACTTCGGTCTTAGAATTTTCAAATAAAGATAGTTTGCTTACAAAAAAGTCCAATTGTCATGTCTGTCCATTAGCAAAATTCAAGCAACTTCTTTTTGAATCCAACAATAATTTGTTTTCATGTCCTTTTGATCTTGTACATTGTGATGTATGGGGATCTTACCATGTTCTAACCTATAATGACAAGAGATATTTTCTTACATTGGTTGATGATGCTACTCGTTTTACATGGATTTATTTGCTAACTAACAAATCTAAAGCTACAGCATGTATGAAACAATTTTACTCTTTGATAGAAACTCAATTTAACAGCAAGATCAAGTACTTCAGGTCTGATAATGCCAAAGAGTTAGCAATCACTGATTTTTTACAGGAATAGGGAGTCCTCCATCAATTTTCTTGTCTATACAAACCTCAACAAAATGCAGTAGTGAAAAAAAAAACATCAACACTTGTTAAACATGGCCAGAGCCCTCTATTTCCAATCCCAAGTTCTCATTGCCTTTTGGGGAAAATGTGTTTGTACTGTTGTTTTTCTAGTAAACAGAACCCCAACCCCATTTCTCAACATGAAGTATCCATTTGAGAAACTCTTTCAAAAACAACCAAATTATCAAGCTCTAAGTGTTTTTGGTTGCCTTGCATATGTTGCTAACAAAATCAGACTCCAGACCTAAGTTTAATCCTAGAGTAGACCCAATAGTCTTCTTAAGATACCCTATTGGCTACAAAGGCTACAGGCTTTACAATCTCAAAACAAAATAATTCTGCATCTCTAGAGATGTCATCTTTCATGAAGAGATACTATCCTTCACTAAAAGCCCTCACACTTTTATACTCCCTGATCCATTTGATCACATTCCACTCCCAAAAGCCATTGATGACTTAACACTCTCTAATATTCCTACCACAGAGAACACACAACGCCTTTCAACAAACTCCTCTAGCTCCCACCAAAATGCCTCACATCAAACAACTCCCTCCACCAATTCTAACCCACTGATGCCAAGGCATCTTAGGCTAGTTTCACTAGCATTTTTCTGTTAGTTTTAGTTGTTTTATGCATTTTCTTGAGCTTAAAGTAACCAAGAATGGTTAAATGAATAACAAAGCAATGAACCATCCAAACAGTATGATTTTGATGCAAATTCCATGAGTTTTTAGTTATATTACTTGAATGCTATGAATGGAAGATTTCTCATGAAATTTTGCAGGACTTTGATGCAGTTGTTTGGATGATTTCAGGGAAGAAGAGGCTAGGCAAGGAAGCAACAAAATCAATAAAGGAAGCTTGAATATCACATGTGGAGTTTAAGTTCCAGTTTAAGCTTAAACTGGAACTTAAACTGCCAAGCCATATAATGCTGGGAACTATCAGTGGCGTTTAAGCTCCAGTTTAAGCTTAAACTGGAGCTTAAACGCCAAAATCATGAAAGCTGAGGAAAAGCTGAAAGTGGCGTTTAACCTCCAGTTTAACCTTAAACTGGAAGTTAAACGCCAGAAATGAGAAATGCACCAGGGAGCCATTTCCACGTTTAAGCTCCAGTTTAACCTTAAACTGGAGCTTAAACGTGTTCGACCAAAATTCTCCTCCAGGGTTGCTTTCTTCATTTCCACGTTTAAGCTTCAGTTTAACCTTAAACTGAAGCTTAAACGTGTTCGACCAAATTCACACTCCAGGGTTGCTTTCTTCATTTCCACGTTTAAGCTCCAGTTTAAGCTTAAACTGGAGCTTAAACGTGTTCGACCATTCCACACTCCAGGGTTGCTTTCTTCCATTTCCACGTTTAAGCTTCAGTTTAACCTTAAACTGAAGCTTAAACGTGTTCGACTACTTTACCCTCCAGGGTTGCTTTCTTCCATTTCCACGTTTAAGCTTCAGTTTAACCTTAAACTGAAGCTTAAACGTGCTTGAGTTATACCACCTCCAGGAGTGTCCAACGTTTAAGTTCCAGTTTAAGCTTAAACTGGAACTTAAACGTGCTTCCACAAAAGGCATCACTGGAAGTGTCTGGCGTTTAAGTTGCAGTTTAAGCTTAAACTGCAACTTAAACGCCACTATTTGAAAAGGTTTCTGGGCCAAAGATATTGCAGTTTAAGTTAGCATTTGAGCACAAACATTAACTTAAACGTACTCTGGTATGAAACCCAATTGAATATCATGGTTTATGGGATTGGGCCTGAAGAATTGATGAGTCTGGAATTTCAATTTGTTGAGTCATGTGTCATTACTTGATTATCACTAAGTTGGCTCAATGAATGTTACAGAATTGGATCAGCAGCCTCATCAGGATTATGGATCATAAACCCAAAGCAAAAGAAAATCAGGGAAAGGCCTCAAAGCCCAAGAAACACAACAGAAGCTCAATTTAGAAAGTGTATAAATAGGATAGAATTTAAGTTAGTTAGAACGGGGGGGATCATTTTTCGAGTTTTGATACTTTTTGTAATTGAATTCAGAGCTATGACTCACTAAACCCCCTTTCATTGGGTTAGGGAGCTCTATTGTAATTCAATGAATCAATAATAGTTTTTATCTTCTTCTTCAATCTTTTCTCTTGAATTTTTGTTAGAAAGCTTCTCGATCTAATTCCATTGGTTAGTTGTCTTGGGAAAGAAACTATCCATAATTGGAATCCTTCGGAACCTTGGGAAAGGAATGGAGGATTCATGCTAGAGAAGCTCTCTCACAGTGAATTGGATTGGGGTTTGGATGGATATTGTGACATGTAATCCTACCAAATTGTGGTTCATGAAACTGTGTGGTATAATCAGTGATCGAGCGTCATCTCTTCTTATGAACATTTAAACCAAGGGATTGGGAATTTGTTTGTTTTTAGAGAGAATTGGTGAGCCAAGGGATTGGGATCCAATCATATAAGATTGCCAAGCAAAATTCAATGAATGCATTGGTTGAGGAAGGGATAAAAATGTTTTGATTCGGAGATCTCAATATCTCCTGAAACCCAATGAATTCCCCATTTCTGATCTACCACTTTCTCTTTACATTCTGCAATTAAATTCATGCAATCACCCCGATCCCTTTTTAATTTCAGCAATTTAGCTTCTCGCTCTTTAATTCATGCAATTTAAGATTCCGCAATTTCCCAATTTTACATTCCGCAATTCTCATCTAAATCTTGATTCCGCTCAACTAGAACACACTTCTAATCCAAATTGCTCACTCAACCAATCCTTGTGGGATTCGACCTCACTCTATTGTGAGTTTTTACTTGACGATAACCGGTGCACTTGCCGGAAGGAATTTTTGCCGATCGTGCAAATTCCTAAAATCGTAGCATCAAGTTTATGACCTAAATGACTATGTATGCAACCTTAATACACCCTACCCTATTACCAACTACATAAGCAACCATAGACTCAACCATATCTATCATGCAGCAATCTATCAAGTCAGTGATATACCTGAACCTCAATTTTATCACCAAGCAGTACATCACAATGAGTGACGGCAGGCAATGAAGGAAGAACTGGACGCTCTGGAATCCAATCACACTTGGGAGTTGGTTCCTCTACCTCCTAACAAAAAGGCAATCGGTTGTAGATGGGTTTACAAAGCAAAGCTTAAGGCTGATGGTAGTTTGGAAAGATACAAAGCCAGGCTCGTTGCCAAAGGTTACACGCAACAAGCTGGCATTAACTTTAAAGACACATTTAGTCCAGTAGCCAAGGTCTCAACAGTCAGAGTTTTACTCTCCATTGCAGCAGTGAGAAACTGGAATTTCGTGCAATTGGACATAAATAATACATTTTTAAATAGAAATTTGGATGAAGAGGTCTACATGAAGATTCCTTTGGGGCATCCGAAACGAAACCCAAGGACTTGTATGTCGACTTACTCGATCTCTATACGGCCTAAGACAAGTTTTCCGGCAGTGGTTTAACAAATTCTTTTATACTCTCAAACAATATGGTTTTCGTCAATGCAAGAGTGATTATTCTTTATTCTCTATAGGAGAAGGCTCCTTAATCACCTTTTTACTTGTCTATGTTAATGACATAATCATTGCCAGAGCAAACAGTGATATAGTACAATAAATATAGCAAAGGCTTTAATCAGTCTTCAAGTTAAAAATCTTGGGAGATCTCAAATTTTTTTTGGGGTTAGAGATTGCAAAATTTAGAAAAGGAATTTTACTTACACAGAGGAAATATACTTTGTCTCTACTCAAAGACACTAATTTTCTACACTACAAGCCAGCTTTAATTCCAATGGAAGCAAACATTAAATTGAGGGCCAAAGAAGGTGACAAGGTTGAAGATGCATCAGCCTATCGAAGATTGATTGGACGACTCATGTATCTCACAATCTTCAGACCAGACATAACATTTGCAGTGACAAAACTAGCCCAGTTTATGTCTGACCCAAGAGTTTCACACCACAATGCAGTTCACCAAATCTTAAGATATCTCAAAGAAGCACCGAATCAAGGTATTCTTTTATCCTCAAACTCGAAGTTCAACTTGTCAATCTACACTGATGCAGATTGGGAGAGCTGCCTCGATACTAGGAGGTTTACTACCGGCTACTGCACTTTCTTGGGGGATTCCTTAATTTCGTGAAAAAGCAAGAAATAACCTGTTGTATCAAGAAGCTCAACCGAAGCTGAGTACAGGGCTATGGCCAATGCTGCTTGTGAAATTGTTTGGCTGACCAATTTACTGAAGTTCATGGATGTCACCATTGAATCTGCCATGCTTTTTTGTGACAACGTTTCAGCTATTCAATTAGCCTCTAATCCAACCTTCCATGAAAGATCCAAACATGTTGAGATAGATTGTTATTTTATTCGCGAGAAGGTTGAAACCGGGTTCATCAAGTTAGTGCACATTCCAACCAAACATCAATTAGCCGATATCCTCACTAAGGCCATTTCAAAACCTCAGTTCTTTTTTCTCATGTCCAAATTAGGAACATACAATTTGTATGCTCCAACTTGAGGGGGATATTAGACCCACTTGTATTTACAGATTAATTATATAAAATTAGATTAGTTACAGTAGTTAATTACATACGCTAGTTTTTTACTCCTCAATCACTTGTATATAAAACCTAATCATTACTTGATGAAAATAAAATTATTTTTTTATTTTCTAAAATTATTAGTTTAACGGGAGCTAGCAAATTAATTTTATCTGAAATATCAGGAAAACTAGAAAAAAGTTGAATCTTTGTAAGCATAAAAAAACTACATACCATTGTAAATAAAAATTGGAGGAATAAGATAAGCAAGGTTGAAGAGAAAGCTTTTGGTTATTCAACACTAATATACTCTTCTTTCTCTCTTACAAGTATTACTAGACGATAGTATATGATTTTTTGTCCAATAAATCATTTTATGTGATGCGTCCAATGTTGGATTGTTTTATTTTTTCAATAAAAAAAAGAGAACGAATATTTTTTATATTCTGAGATAACATTTTAAAATAATGTACTTGTATTGGTTAATGTGTTTTTTATTTATTATTAGTTATATATATTTAAAAAAATATATAAGCATAATAATGACAACAAGAATGTGTGTGTGGTGAGAAATTTTGGGGCATTATATTAGGTAAAAAATATTATTATTATAAAAAAATTATATAAAAAATAATTTATTATATGTTGATATCTTTGTATATGATATTTATTTTTAATTAAATTAAGCCATTTGACAATTAAGTTATTTTTTTGAGATTTTTAATTGACACCAAATAAAGAATGCGAGAACAACTACACAAAGACAATTTAAATTGGGTATGTGAAGTATAATTGTCATTTGATATAAGAAGTCTATAAATAGATCTTAGGTTAGTATTATAAAGAAGTTTAGTTCTTTTTTAAAAACACTTAGAATTTCAAAACACTCTCAATCCCTTGGCATTATAGAGTAAAAATTGAGAATTTTAAGTAATTTTTTTGAACTCAAACACTTATAATTTACTTTTTTTTAATTTTATTGATAAAATTTTTTTATTTTTATGTGTTCTTTTTTTATATATTTATATTTTTGAAAATTTGAATAAAACACTAAATTGTTATTATTTAAATATTATTAAAATAGTAGTTTATTTTAAATTTATTGTTAAAAGTCCGAGTTGAATAGGAACAGTGAGAAATGAGTACCTAAGTGAAGTAGAGTGGAACGACAAGATGTGATTATAAATTTAAAATTGGTGTAAAAATCCAATTAAAAACTTTAAAATATAAAGACTTATTCATAATTTTGATAAAATTATAAAATTAATAGAATAATTTAAATCTTTTATCTACCAATATACATAATTTCTGAAATATTTACTAATTTAAATTCTAAAACACATTTTGAATGTAGTGGGTATAAAATAAATATACATATATTCTGGATGTATTATATAAAAAAAATTTAATACGTTGATTTTGAATGCACCCAAAATTTAACTCATCTGAAAAACTGGTCATATCTCAATGCACATTAATTTTAATCTTTTAAAAAATTTAAGACAAGTAAATCTTTCTATTAAACTATTTTTTTAGAAAATCACTTTATTTTTTCTTTCAAAATATATTAGAGATGAATTTATATTTTAGTCAATAGAAATAAATTATATTACTAGGGAGGTTCGTAATCTTTTCAAGAAAAGCAATTGAAAGAATTTGAAAATTATTTGTTCGATGAAAATTATGAAAAAGAAAATTACTATTCTACCCTTTGTATTGAAATTACAAAAAAATCTTCTGAAACTCGAATCATAAAAGACCAAGCAGCAACAATAAGATAAAAATAAGAGTATGAATAGTTATTTTTCTATTAAACGTCTAAAAAATATATTTTTAACAAGTTAGGTTATTAGAATAGTTTGTCTTATTAGACCTTCAAAAAATCTTTTACAATCTATATTAAAAAAGTAAATTGAATGAACTAACATTTAAGGCTAGATCTTTCGATTTTTTTATACAATAAGTAAAACAAATCATTCACTCACTTGATCACAGAAAAAAATGTCTTTCGTTAAAAAACAAAAATAAAAAAATAATTCATAACTTCATAAAATGTCTTATTTTAAATTTGACTGAATAACCTTTTCCTTTAGCAGGAGTTAAAAAAAAGACCTAATCCAACTAATACGTAGATTATATTTATATCCGATTTGAATTTGGCGGATAATATCCAATTTTTTAGACTATCAATCAATATAATCTCCAAGTATATAGAATCAAATATTAAATATCGATATTATTCATTAAGTTGTCTTATTTCTTTTTTGAATATTGGTTATCTTATTTTTATTATTTAAGAAGATAATGCATGAATAATATTTTTAAAATACAACCAACATGGCTAAAAATAAAAAAATATTATATTCATGAAAGAAAGCATATATATCCAATTTGAACTTTTTAGTGTGGATGGGATGAAAATTTTAGCCAAATGCAATTCGATTCAATGGGTGAACATCTATACTCTCTAGTAGATGTGCATGTAAGGATGATTAGGACTTCTCTTGGGCCTCAAGGGTCTTTATACCGAAAAATTAAAACCTACTTTCACAATTGGGCTTTTACATCTCCTCATCAGGTTTTAATATGATCGGATCCTGAAGGTTGGTCTTCAGTCTTCACCATTCCGGTTCTGTAAGATTGGGCTCCTATGATGCTAATACAGTAATACTTCATCCACGTTGTAATACCAAATAAAAAGATAAACGAAAAGGAAAAAGTTCACCACACGTTGAAGCTACTTCATTCTCTAGATCTGAAGTCATAGAGGATGCCCAGCTTGTTCATTAAGATTTTATTTTGGGTGTATTTTTTTAGATGTCCCTTATTATATATTATGATTTATGGCAGGTGTCTCTTTTTTCTTCAGATTTTTCTTTTGACCCTTGTTATCATGGATACCCTTTTGTTTGGTTGAGTGGTGGTGCAAATTAGAAGACGAAAAAATAAATAAATATAAGAACACAAGGGTGTGATTGAGCTGGAAAATGATTTGGAAGAAAGGTTTATGCGGTTTACAAAAAGAATTTTTGTTTTCTGTATAAAAAATAACATTTTGCACTTTATGACTTTAGAGAGAAAAATATGACCATAGATAGCGGCAAACAGTTTTAGATCTCAAACACAAAAAAAGATCATCACAAGAGGAGAGATTGAACAAAAAAATTAAAAAAATAAGAACTTCTATAATTTTATTTTTACAGAAATAAAATAGGATTCATTTCATAATTAATTTAGAGAATTATCGGTAGTTTTTTTCCATTCAAAATCCTAAACCTACGTAATTTTGTTAGACATTCTTTTTACTACAGCGACAAAAAGAATGTTAATTTAAAAAAGTTAAAGTAATATCAGTCTTTGATAAAGAAAACTTACATCTCTCTGAACAGTACAAATTCAAAAATTTTAATATGGAATAGTTAAATTTTAGATGAATCTTTTATTTTTTTATATTTTTTATTTTATAAATATAATTTAGACATAATATATATTTTTTATAAAAAAACATTTAAGATATACAATGTAATTACTAGAATATAATGATATAAGTTATTATTAATATTCTCTATAATAATATAATGCTAAATATATTAATATTTTAATTTATTAAAAGAGAAAACAATTTTTAAAAAAAATAAATATAGAGATGAGTATATAAAAATTAATTTAAAAGTATAAAGACTTAAGTGTATGATATTAAATTAATTAAGTAAAATAATATTAGTAAACAAAATAATTAAGACATAAAGTTATTACATAATAAAAAATAATATATATAAAGACACTAAATTACATAATAATTTTTAGAGTATATATATCTTATATATAGATATAATTTTTTAAAATTTTAGAGGAACTAAAGTTACTGCTCGCCTCTTTGTATCCGATTCTGTCTCCAAGAGAAGTAAAAAGAAAATTACAAAAAAAAAGAAGAAAGAAAATATATATATATATATATATATATATATATATATATATAAAAGAACGACAAAAATATTTTTATTGGTCAATAAATTGTTGTATATACAAAGTGAAATTTAAATAGATAAGTGAGTTATCTACTCGATCAACTTGAATTTATTAGGAGAAAGAGTGATTATATATATATATATATATATATATATATATATAATGAGCAACTGTTGGTCTACTCCATAAATGTGAACAATATTCAGTTTAGTTTATGTTGAGTGACTAAATTTTTAACAAAATAGGTATAATATATTTTTATTTTTCTCTCTTAAAGAAATATTTCTGAAAGTAATTAATTTATTTTTATTAAAATTAAAAAATTTAATATAATTTTATATATTAATAAATATACAATTAATTTTTATATATTTATATTTATTATTATAATTTTTTTAAAATTTAAAAATTATCTATTAAATATAATTATTATTAATTTTTTTATTAAAAATTAGTTTTAGTTTAATTTATTAAAAATAAATACTAAATTTTTATTTAAAAATTATTTTTTAAAAATTAATTTAATAAATTATTTTTAAAACAAAAATTTTATCAAACTAGTCTATATATATTATTTTATCGTTTGCATTGCTCCACAAGAATTTGAACCACAATAATACCATATTCAATTTGTTTGTATTATGATGGAGTGTAGTATAATGATATTGACACAAAGAATCCTGATCGCATATGGATAGAACAATGGTGCTACCAGCAGCATGATGAAATTGGATTTAACTATATAATTTAGTGGTATATAAGATTTTATTGACATTATCTTTCCTAAAAGAATAGCAAAAAGCTATGCTAAGATGATGCCAACTATAGTTATACGATAAGCAATATATTTGGACATTGCAACAACAGTATACAAGACTCTGTTTGTTTTCGAGAACAGTATAGAATAAGACACTAAGAATAATACAGAATAAGATATTGATAGATAGAAACACAAAATTTTGTATTCTTATATTCTATTTAGTGATAAACTAGAACAAATTATAAAAATTCAATTTATTTTTATTTTTTTCATTTAAAAAATTTGAAATGAAAAATATAATAATAAAAAATATAATTATGAAAAATTCACAAAAATAATGAAAGAAAAAATAAAAAAATAAGTTGTGTTCTTTGTTAGTATCTCTGTGTCATTCCTGTTAGGATGGATATAAAATACACTAATTTAGTGTTTCTAGACACATTGTCTCTGTTTATGTCTCCTCTGCCAAATACGATTTTGTGTCTCTATGTCTTTATTACAGTGTCCTGTCTCTCTAAACAAACGCAGCCTAATGTACTAATTTGTCAAACATGAGTAATGTTAAAAAGTTAATACTTTTTTAATTAAGAGTAAATCACTAATTTTGCATCAAAAAGATCAGAACGCGGACAAAAGTGATCTTTATTTTTATTAATGATAAAAATATTTTAAAAATATTTTAAAATATGATAACAAATATTTTAAAAATTAAATTTTAATATAATTTTATACAAACATCATTAAAAAAATAAAATAGTTTTATCTTTTAAAATTTAGTAATTTTATGTTAAATAGATTTTTTATGATTTTTTTATCACCAAAAATGCTTTAAAATAAAAAGAAAAACAAATTTTAGAGGTCAAATTTTTATCCGGTTTTTTGTATATATTTATTAAATAGTTATCTAAATATTTTTACATAATTTTGAATTAAATGCATAAGTAATTTGATAAATACAAAAATTATTTGTCATTTTTAAAAAAAATATTATTGTTTATTATTTTTGTCATATTTTATAATAATATTTTGACACTTTTTATCATTATCAAAAGTAATGGTTATTTTTGTGAGTGTATAAAAAAATTAGGTATAGTTTTGGTAATTTATCTTTTAAGTAACATCAATAAATTTTTTTAATAGTCTATTTATCTTAAATTTAAATTTTAAATTCTAATTTATAAACCTTAAATAATTAATACCTTCTTAATCTGAAAAGAAAAGGATAATAATAGTAATCATAGTAGCAAACAAACAAATAATTTGAGTTTTGTTATTATTTTAATTTACACTATATATTCATATGTTCATAATTAAGACTACTCCAATAGGATCATAGTTGATTCAAATGTTCTTATTATTATATCGAATTGAATCAGTTATCAGTCAGACACTTAGACGAACTCGCCGGTGGTAACACTTCCCTATCTGATATTTAAGTTGCTGGTTGAGTGGTGAGATTAATTATATTTAAATATATGATAGATTGTGTTTAGTTATTAGTAATATAAAAGATACTAATTTAAGGTGCCAGTACAACTTTAGAAACTAATTTGAGTTCAACTTAAAACATCGACAAAACATACACTTGAATTTCGTCGTAATATAAATTTGGTGATTTCATGTGAAATTGATACGTGAGAGCGGTTGGATGAAAATTTAGTCAAATTAGTCAAATTATCTAACGACTCTCAAGTATCAATTTCACGTAAAGTCGACTTCACCTGAGTTTCCACCTATAAATTTATATATTTATATAAAATTTGGATTTTTAATTTTACATATAAGATATTATCTTGACTAAATTAAAGTAACCCCCGAGAGATATATATACTAACATAATACGAGAATAACATGTTAAAAATCAATTAAAATAAAATAAAATATGAAATCGATATATTCTTTGACAATTTTATATAATATTAAAATTATTTTAACTGATGCTTATAATTTGAAGAGATAAATTGGTTGATAATAACTTGAATAATCCAATACACGTGTTTCAGAGTTCATGCTTTCATGCCTCTCTCTTTCACTGTATGTCTGTATCCCTCGCACCCTTGGCTTGACTTAAATAAGTCAATGTGTGTAGGGCATGCTTTTCTAAATGGGAAGGAAAAGTTGAGTTCATCATATAATTAATTGACACTTATGTAGTATATAAATTAAAGAAATTCGGTATTTGTACTTGTAGTGATTTATATGTGTAGTTTCACTAGTTCTGATTTATATGTGTAGTATATCATAGGATTTTGAGTTTAGTTTCAATTACTGATTTGGTTTAAGCTCTTGGATTCTAGGTTAATTAGAATTTTAATTTAATAGAATTGATAGATGTAATCAATATAATTACAGTAAAAATTTTACCATATTTATGATGAAAATTAAATATAACTTCAGACTCTTTGAGATTAAATCAGAACATATATAATTGTATTAATTTTTTTTTATCTTTTTTAGATTTGTCAAGTTTGATAAGAGATAAAATAAAAAAATTTCATGCATAATTACAGTAAAAGCGATAATAATATTCTCAACAGAAATTCCAGCCGTTTTTAATAATTTTGATTATTTTTAGCTAGTATAGATACTGAATTATTTTTAATAAATAAATTTTATTAATTCATATGTACAAATTTTAAAATATATAATTGTAAATTATATTAATTTATGTATACAAATTTTAATAAATATAAATATAAATTATATATTTTTTATATGTGTAAATATAAATTTTAATTATTACTGATTAAATATTAGTCTAAAATAATAGGATTTGAATTCTCTAAAGTTTAAATTTTATTTAAAGAATAAAATGTGTTCTTCTACCTTTAAATAGTTTCTCTTTATATTTATTTTTGGTTCTACCTATAAAATAAATGGTGAAAGATCACACTTTACTTTTTAAAGTGAAATTTAAACTTTAGAAAATCTAAATCTAAAATAATAATATTTAATAGTATTACTGTATTCTTAGACCACCTTGATTCTACCTCCTCAAGCTAAGGTTTAGAAAACCATCACCTACCTTTTAGTGGTTTATTTGAGCTTAAAAAGTTCGATAAAATACGACTCGTGAGATTAGCTTGAAGTAACTAGGGGGAAAATAATTACACTTGAACCATGAAAAAAGAAAAACATTCGGATATATATACAGTAAAAAGTTTTTAGAATAGGGGAACTTGGATATAAATATAATTAAATTAAGAATAATACTATAATTATTATCAAACATGAAAGTAGTAGATAACCTTGAATTATTGTGTGGATCGGATGAGACGGTTTGTTGTATCAACATGCAAAGGACAAGTGAAAAGTCTCTATAATAATTGGCAAAAAGGTCAGCAATTCCAGTTTGCCTTTCGTTTTCGTTCATAATTGAAAATTTTGGGTCCAAATGTCCAATATGACCTACTCAAAAGAATATTCTACATGCTTATTACCATTTTCCGAAGAAGAAGACTAATAATTTGTATTTTGGTTACAGCTAAAGGTTACAAGAAGCAGTAGGCTAACAAAGACTACATACACTAATTACATCAGGTTGGAATTTTACTAAACCGAAGGCACATAAAAAAAATAATATTATAAATTATAGGATATGTTAGAAATGTTTTAGATATACGAATAGATATATGATATATATCTATTAAGACATTTCAAAGTGAAAACTTATTTTTATTTTTATATTTTTAGGATTACAAGAATATATATATATATATATATATATATATATATATATATATATATATATATATATATATATATATAGGTTTACCGACGATTTGAGTGTCAGTAATTAATTTTATTGACCGTCAAATCGTGACTAAAAGAGAGTAGATAAAAATCTTGTTAAAAATTTAAAAAAATATTACTGGTGGCTTCATATCAATAAAAATAAAATTATAACCACGTCATTCATGTTATCGGTAAATATTACTAATATATATTAGTTATATTTTCAGGTACCGATTATATTAATAAAATATTTAAATAAATTATAAAATTAAATAATAAAACAAAAAAAATTTAAAACTAAATTCATGGTAAACATATAAAATTTATTCGAAATTCAAAATAACGAACTAAAATAAACAATAAAGTCATCAAAAATGGGACAAGTTATTGAATTAAAATGATTTGAAACTAAGATGATCATATTACAATTTTCTGAAATTGCATACTTTATTAAAATTTTTCTATAACTATACAAATTGCTACAGGCACAAGCAGATTTGAAAATGAATGTAATTCACTACTGGTAATCACGGTTTACGTTGAAATGGAGCTGGGCAGAAACCGTTATAGGCTGTAGCGGTTTTTAAAGGACGTTCAACACACATAAACAACTGCCGGCTATAGCGGTTTATGTACAAATAGAGGTAGGTAAAACCATTGGAGGCTGCCGTGGTTTACCTAAAGGTTGGCTATAAAACCGCGATAGCTAAGAGCGGATCTTTCATTTGGAATGGAGAGGAAATTTGGTTAGAGAGAGAAAATTCTTGAGAGATGGAGGAGATGGCTGGGAGAGGATTTGGATTTTTTGGAGTGTGCATATTCAAGTTGGACCGTGGGTCCGTGGCAGACGAAGACCGCTTGTACTGACTCAATGGCGTTATCCATATTCCCGGAGGCATCATTGAGGATGTTAGTTTGTTTTCTTTTTAGTATTAGAGTTTAGAATATCGAATATAGTATTTAGGGTATAGGAATTAGAATATATAATTTAAGATTTATAGTTTAGTATTTAAAATTTAAGATTTCAAATTCAAAATATAGACTTAAAAATTAAAAAAAAGGCACATTTGTTACTTGTTCTAAAGTACGTTAGCATTCGTTCTATTTTGTATTTAGATAATCGTATATATATTAAATATTTCATTAATATATATATTGAATCGGACATTTGAAGTAATAATTTAGAGTTTAGGCTTATTAGTACTAGAATTTAATTACGGTGTGGTTATTTTTATCACATGATCCAGGCAAGTAGGTGCATTTACAGCGTTCGAAGGCAACAAAATATGCCTTTGTATCAATGGATCATACCTTATTTAGAGATAGTTGGTTTGTACCACTTGGCCAGGCTGAACAACTGTTAGTTCTGGTTGGATGAGCCTATGGTCAGCACATTCATTGAGAGGTAGCATCCCGAGATGCACACTTTTCACTTGCCGTTTGTAGAGTGCACCATCACACTGCAAGATATGGTGTATCAACTGGGGTTGCCCATCGAAGGGAAGACTGTTAGTGGGTGCCTCACTGACTTTGAAAATTTTAGGAGAATGACAGACCAGCTTGGGAGTAGTTTCAGGAGTGGAGTCACATGTGTTCTCAGGTTGGTCAAGAAAAAGGTTAAGGATTTTGCATTTTTTCCCTCCACAAGTGCAAACACAATGGGAAAGATATTCGAGTTTCCATCTTGAACGATAGCCAGGAGCAAAGTACCTTGATACTTGTCATACAAGTGAGTATGATTGATGCTGACCAGCGGATTGCAATGTCGAAAAGCCTCAATACAAGGAGGAAAGGTCCAGAAAAGACAATGAAAGTATACGGTTGATTCATCAACCTGATCACCAACTCTAACCGGAGAGATCTTCAATAGAACAATCGTTCCCTCCATGGTGGACTGCACACCAAGGATCCAACAAGGTAACTCGCCATACGACTCTTTTCAATCTATATAGATCTGTGCTACTGCCTTCTACTTTGCCATCCAGACCTTTCTGTAGCTAGGCCTAAATCCATAGTTTGCTTCAGTAGCTTGCTATGACAACTTTATCGTAATCGCAGCATCGGCTCTAACCAATGGAAAGATCCTCGCACAAATGACATGATAATCAAACTGTCAGTGATCGCTTGAAATTGAGGTGGCCAAGCAAGTGTGAGGTCCGTTGTACCTCCTCATCTCCCAGGTGTTCTTTCGTTGCCGGAGTGTCATACAAATCAACCATGTGCAACCTTTACCGAACTCTTTGCATCTTCCTTGGTATTTAAGATGGTTTGACTCTGTCACCCTGTACTCAACTCCACGCCGGATGCTATAATCCTTTATGCTCAATATAGCTTCCTCCTTACTTTGAAAAGATTAGCCAATCTGAAATTCCGTAAGAGTGGTTGCATTATGCAGTCCTTGACTCCCAAAGATAGGATCAATGTCCAGTTATTGGCTAATGGCCTCCAAGTTTAAGGTTGAGAAATGTGGAGGATGTTGCTGTGTGCCAGAACTTGATGGCCCATGGTGTGTAGTTGGATTGTTGCGAGTAGCCTCATCACTGTCCCCAACAATGTCAATGGACTCTACGTTCAAATCATCCTCTTGCATCGCATTTTCAACTCGATCTGGTCCAACCTCAACTGCAAAATCAGGAATCAGACGTGGTGAACTAGTCATCCCAGCTGTAATAGATGGAGGATCAACCAGTGGACAAGCAGGTGCAACCACACAGCATCGAGGTGAGGCACCCCCAACGTAGTCGACTGAGGATTTGGCGCTAATGCCCCAGGGTTGTCCACACCATCTTCCAACTTGACAAACAACGCGTGTATTCTAACTTTCGAAAAACTTCACTTACATTGAAACAAGACCTGCATATTTTCATTGCACCCTATCACAAATGTATCATACTTCACACCGGTTGACATAACAGTAATCGGGATCTTGTAAAATAATTTTTCACCCACTTTGTCCCACACACCCTTAACTTCTGTAATATGCTAATTTTTAACTCTGACAATATATTCGATGATCGAATAAAGATGCTCAGCGGTTTTCTATTCGTAAATTTAACACTATGGCTTTTACTTTTCTAAATTTTTCCAGAGCAATGCACTAGAGTTCGAAAACTCTCTTCATCATCCATATGTGAAAAATGACACTCTACTACTTCCCAATTACCTTGGACGGGTATATATAAAGAATTCACCTATGCATAAATTGCTACAGTATGCAGCATTTTCACCTAACTCTATTTGTACATAAACCGATATATAGCCAGCATCAATTTATGTGTATTGCACCTCCTTCAAAAACCACTACAACCTATAGCAATTTTTTTCCTTCTCCATTTCAAAATAAACTGCGGCTACTAGCATCGGATTACGTTCAGTTTCAAATCCATTGGTGCCTGTAGCAGTTTGTATAATTATAGAAAAGTTTTAATCAAGTATGAAATTTCAGAAAGTTGTAATATGGTAAATTTAGTTTCGAATAATTTTAATTCAGTAACTTGCCCCCAAAAATGATAAATGCAATCAAATCCTATATCTAGCTATAGTGGTGCATGTAATTTTAGAGTGTTCATAGTTCAGTTTATTCATAAACTAAATTGAAACTGCATTAAACCATTTTAAATGGTTTAGAAACTGAACCAAACTACTTTTTCACGTACTGAATTGGTTTTAAATCAATTTATAATATAGTGTATTAGTTTAAATAAGTTCACAAAAATAAAACTAGTTTTAATTAAAAAAGTTAGTTTAAACTAATTTATAGGCTAAAACTTATTTTTAACATATGAAAAAGTTAGTTTTATAACATAATGCTATAAAAATATTATGGATGAAATTTGTAACACCCTTACTACCAGAATATCACATTTCTGATTGCGCCATTCTGATAACGAGGATATTATGACAACCCATATATTTATTAATAAAATAGAAGCCTTTAACTCGAAACCGTACTTTTCTTTGAAAAATTGGAAATACTTTTTCTTTTTTCTTACAAACATACATACATACAAACTAATCACAACACTTTATATATATATATATATATATACATACACACACACACATAATAATAAGAGTTTTAGAATTGTCATAAGATATATAAAAAGAGAAAGTTGTTTCCAACTGCAATGATCATCGCTCGCCTTATGAACCTTTTCGAAAATCAACAACTAATTATCCAAGACTCAAATTCATATTTTATTTATAAAACTCAAAGCAAACCTAATATACCATAACACTTCACTACTTACCAAAGAACCATTCCAATCAAAGTTACGAAGACATATAACGTACCCAACTATAGCCTGACGCACGAAAAATTACCGATTAAAAATTTATAATGGAAATAAGCGTTGCAAGTACAGTTTTTAACCGATGAAAGTTCCGCGTATCAATTTAAAAAGGGCTGTCACAAATATAGAATAAAATACTGGGAGTAGAATTCCCAGGTCGTCTCCCAACACTACTAGAAAATTAGTTATTACAGACGGATATTTCCGACGGATTTTATCCCACTGAAATACAGACGGAATTTCAGAGGAATTTTTTTGTCAGAAAACAAAAAAAATAGATTAGCATAAATTACAGACGGAAAAGAGAATCCGTCTATAATTCCGTCAGAAAAATTAATTTTTTTCCATAAAAATTAGTTACAGACGAAAAATCCGTCTGTAATTAAATAGACAAAACGCTACGTTTTATTAAATTATTACAGACGGATTTTTCGTCTGTAATTTAAATTATTCTGTCGAAAGAGGTGAAAATAAGGGTATAAAAATCACGTTCTCCTCGACGGCGTCTTTATTTTACAAAACACCCCATCCTTCATCGACGCCGCTTCTTATCGATTCGCTCCTAATCCTTCATCATCGGCGCCTTTCGCCCCTTCACCGTCGTTCCCGAAGCTCCATCACACCCCTTCCCCAATCTCTCTCTTTCAGTTTTGATGCCGATGAATTTCGCTACCTTCTCCATGCCGTTTTCTGTCGTTGCTCGCTAAAGCTCGTCAGCGTCGTCGCCGCCGCTTCTACCTCTTCTTCTCGTCACCATTGGTTTAGGTAGGTTCTGTCGTTCCTTCAGATTACATTGATTTTCTTGCAATTGTATCTGTTCTGTTCTCAAAACAAATTTAGGGTTTTGTTACAATGACAGATATGGCAAGCTTTCTGTGAACGACCTCCCTCCATTCTTTCCTTCTTTGTTTCTTCCCTATGACTGTGTAATCCTTTCTAGTCTCTGCCATTTTTTTCTATTGAATTAAAATTTTGGATTGAACTAACCTATGTATTAATCCTTGGTTTATATATTCTAGTGATTTGGTTGTAGCTTCTCCTGTGGAGGATTACTTTTTATACATTGATGATTTGAAAAATCCTGATAAGGTTAGAATTTTGTTCAAATTACTTTTCTATTTTATCTCCAAAGAAAGAAACTCTTTTGACGAGATTCCTTTCCTCGTCATTGTTAATGGTAGGAAGAAGCTGAGAAAATTACACAACCATATTTAGATGCTCTTGGTGAAGACTATTCTGTTTGTTGCCAAGGTAATGAATGAATCACAGTTAGTGTTAGCCTACTGGTTATTGAAATTATGCAATTTTATTTGTAATTATACCTAAATCTTTTTAAATTTTACTGTAGGAACTGCTTTTTTTCCTTTGCAAAGCTACATGAACCATTCTTGTAGTTCTAATGCCAAAGCCTTCAAGAGAGACGAGGTACGTTTCGAACTGAGTCAATCGGTACCTGGTTTAATTTGATTCTGCAAAGATATGACTATCTTTGTAGTCCTAATCTTTTTGTATACAGGATAGGGATGGCCAAGCAACCATAATCGCAGTAAGGCCGATTCGAAAAGGAAAAGAGGTTGGTTTGTGAAAAATGTTTTATATCTGTAGTGTAAGTACCGCTGGATCAGCTTTAGAGCATATTAAGAGGACTCATGAGGCTGTAAATAAGAAAGAGTCCAAACATATTTCTGTAGTAGTGTCACTAATTAGGTATCTAGTGAATTGATTGTGAGAAACTGAGAATAACTGTCAGTAATGCCCATGCTTATTGAAAATGTGCTTCATTTAGTCGTAATCCGCTCTTAAACTAATACTTTTGTGATCAACTGATGCAATATCAATCACTTGTGCACAGTAATGCTTCTAATAGCAATGAGCAACATGGCATGGAGATCAATTCTGCTCGTGTTGCAGTAGAGGAAGACGTGGCAAAGAACAGCAAGGATCTCTTTGAGCAGTTTGATGGTAAGTGTATGGTTTCATTGCATAGAAAAATTGGTTACAAAAAAGCAACAAAATTGTTTTATTATTGGCATTCTGACGTGTGTGTCCATTAGCAATATGGTTTCAGAACTCTACTCTTTACCATTTTAGCATGTTTCATACCTCCCACCATATTCAACCTGTTCCTGCTACATTGTTTCATTATGCATATAACTAGTATGTTTTATCACTAGTTAATATATATATATATATATATATATATATATATATATATATATATATATATATATATATATATATATATATATATATATATATATTTCCAAACTACCATTGTTTTATTATGCATATAACTAGTATTTTTTATCACCAATTAATCTCTTTGACAGTTTTAATTACCAATTCATATATAAACTAATCTTGACTCTAACAACAGCAAGTTGAGAAATCTAGAGAAGGGTCTTCCACAATACAAAGTAGCACTTTTGTTTGATAAGTTTGTGTTTGATAAGGTATGCTTTAAACTTAATCAATACTTTAAGCTTGTGTTTCATAGGAATTCTGGTCTATAAGAATGTAGATGAATATAATTATGTTGTATAAAGTCATAAACTAAAAGGATCTGATAGATGCCAATTAAGTTATTTCATAATCAGTAATAGAAAATTTGAAATGTAGAAAACAGAATACTAATATTTTTATGCTCATTTTCTATATGGAAAGGAAGCAAAATCTGTAAACTAATATTTTTATGCTCATTTTCTAAATGCGAGTTGTGTCATATGATTGAAGTTTATCTAAGCTGCGTCTCTGAAGGCTCCTTCTCTGCATTCTACCTCTCCCAAAGCTACTTCTTCCAGGGTTGTTCATCACCACAAGGAGGTTGGCTATAGACCGGAACCAACTTTAAGGAACCAACATGCCGCGGCATCTAAGATCCAGGCTATTTATAGAGGCTATATGGTAAACTTCTAAATTTTCTGTTTATAGATAAGGTTCAAGCAAACTCAGATCAGGCTATGGTTTGGAATCAGCTCAAAGCAAGATCCTTCCAGTAAGTTTCGAGTTTCTTTTAGTTTTACTTCCTGCTTTCTTCAGATCATTGAACCAAAGAAAGCAAAGAATTTGTCAATTCTGTTGAAAGCATTGAATGTAACACTAGAAGAAGTTCCTGATGCACTCCTTGAAGGTGGTTTTTTCTTCCTCGTTCAATTATATATTGTACTTGCATGAATTCTTATAATTTTTTGTTGGTGATAGGAAATGAAATACCCCCAAAATTCCTAAACACTTAGTTAAATATGGCACCAAGTCAAGAGGAAGAACGAATCAGATTGGGCATTGAATTTGTTGAGCATTGAATTGAATCAGATTGGGTACATTTTGAAATAGACTCTGTTGAAAGAGTTTATTGCATACATTCTACCTGTTTGTTGTTTTGCCTATTTTTGGCTTTCTGTTGTCATTATTCATGAGAAATTAGGAATAGATTTTATGTGTGTAAAAGTGGAATGAGCTTGTAGGGTCTCAAAATCCATGGAGATTAATGGTAAATTAATTTGGTATAAGAAAACATGCATGCGCTTTTCAGTCAAATAATGAGCCTTTCAACCTTTAAGTCCTTATGGTTATTTGTTAACATTCTCTTAAAATGCTGATTCTCTTATGCATTCTTGTTGTTCTGTCAAGCAAGGCATCTGAAGTGGTTGAGCATCATTACGTGAATGCAAGTGATCTCAACTTGTTGAAGGCAAATGAAGCTGAAGCGTCCTTAACTGGAAGGGGTGCCTACACTCTTATGGTAGGACTCACCCTTATTCAAACTGCTGCCGCTAAAGTAGCATGTACACTACTCTCTACTCTCAAAACTTGTAATAATTATATTCATAAATTAAAATAGTATCTTTTTGTTTGTTTATAATTGTATTCACTATTCACCTACTGCACTATAAAGGTTTCTATTGATATTAGAGTATAAAGCACACGTCTCAGAAGAACAGCTGATCAAGAAAATCAAAGGTAATACTTTGACTTCAAATTGATTGTAACTATCTTGCTGCTTCTTGTCACTTTATGTGCTTTGAATTATATCTTTTAAAGTTTGGAGGGTAGTGAAACTATACTCATGCAAAATTTAATTTAAAATGTGTACCCGATGGCTTCTATGATTCATGTGCCACAATTATAAGGCACTTATTTCTTTTCTAGATACACCAGAAAAATACAATGTATCCCTCTTTCGTACCTTCATTTTCTGTTATCTTTTGTACAAAAGGAAGCCTAAAGGTTAAGAGAATGTGTTGACCCATCAATATCTTTGGGATGAGTCTAATTTATAAGAAATAATTTTGTTTTCAAATTCGAGTGTATGCTGATGACATGCTGAACATCCCAGGCTTTTTTGGATGGAGAGCGAGCTACAAGATATTTGACAAGTGAAAGCAGGAATTATGTTTGTTTATTGTTACTACTACTACTTCTTCTTTAGAGTTTAATGGATAAGGTAATTTAATCTAATATTTAGGACATGTCTTGTAGCTTATTTCTCCTCATTAAACCAAACTTTGTTGCTTTATTCTAATTATTTGAATGTGTTCTTGTTTGACAGTTGACTGAACAAAAATTAACAAGAAAGGAAGGTATAAGCTTTTCTTGTTTGAGGTTACTTGCTAAGATTAAAGCCTCGCTATCTTTCACTTGAAATTTCTGAAGGTTTTGATAAATTTTACCACCAATAGAAGCAGGAGGCTAATCTGATTCAATCTGCTCTTATTGTCAATTATCTCTATTTCCATCTCAATGTGTTCCTGTCCTAAATAACATTGTTCATCTTTTGTTGTTTAGGAAGCTTGCAGACAAGATTGCAGCTTCTGGTTACTATGTGGTTGTTCTGGACTTCTTTTATAGTGAACCCTATGATCCTCAGAATACTAATAGACCTTTAGGAGAGTGGCTAAAAGATCATAGAACGGTTAGTTCTTTTTAATGATTCGACATTATTTCCCCATGATCCAAACCACAAGCTGCAAATCCACCATATCCTCTCTCATCCTCTCCTCTTTCTCCAATGAAACCTCTCAGTTCCTGCTGTGATTCGATCCTCTGCTGATTGGAAGAACACTAGGAAGAACAAGAAGTGCAGAAGGAGGAACACTAAAAAAAGCAGCATAACATGTCACCATAAACATGCTTCTTCTTCTTCTTCTTCTTCTTCTTCTTCTTCTTCTTTTCAGAATGTATGGTGTGGCCCTGGAATTGAATTCACATTAGATCATGCTTCTGCTTATGTGGATTGTGTGGTGGCAAGGAAGAATGCTTCTTCAAGAAGGAACCTTGATGCTGTTGAGAGAGCAACACATAGGGAAGAGGTATTCTTCTTTCTCCATCATCATCTTCTACTTCAATTCTTACTGTTTTCTTTTTTTTATTTAATTGATTCATTTATGTTGTTTTCTCTTCAGACATTGCATTTTTATGTTCATATAATTATTGTGAATTGAGGCCTCTTCTCTTCAACTCAATGACAGTTCTTGATTGCTTAATTGATCAAAGACTTGTATAAAGTATCCAGTCACTGAATTGAATCTGAATCACTTGCTTTTAGACTTGTTCTAATTTATTGCATTGTGTGCATTACATGTTCCAAATCTGCTATTGCTATTTGGCAGCGTCCATGATCTTTAAAAAGAACTAACCCTGAGAAATCTATGGAAGAGTTCCAAATTGTTGCAGGCAGATATTTGAAATTTAATCAAAAGTAACTGCAGTGGTAACAATTCCTTTTTGGTTCTTTTTTCTAATAACTGCAGTGTAGATCGAATATAGTAAGGTAGACATCCTCTGGTCAGAAAGTGGGAAGCAGCGAATAATTTTGATAGACTAAGATTCTCAAGAAGTAAGTATATTGCCATCATCACTAAGAAGTTCAAGAAAGAATGAAGCTATCCATAAATTAGGATATTGAATCTTGATGAGTCCACTAGTAGTTATTTGTCATCTAATGTATTTAGATTGTATTATTGTATGGAAATAATTGCTTCTTATTATAAAGAAAGCGTTTTGTACTCACTGGTGTGTTTTTCTATTTATACCATCAATAAAAATTTGTATTTATTAAATTTATATTTATTTTGTATGAAAATAAGTTTATTTTGTAATTAGAAAAATAAAAAATTCTATTTTACCTTACTGATGGATTTATAGACGGATTTTCTGTCTGTAATTAGAGTGTAAGATGATTTTCCAAAGATCAAATTACAGACTGAAAATCTGTCGAAAAATCTGTCTGTAATTACAAACGGAAAATCCGTCGAAAAATCTGTCTGTAATTACAGACAAAAAATCCGTCTGAAAATTCGTATGTAATTACAGACGGAAAATTCGTCAGAAAATTCGTCTGTAATTATAGACGGAAAATCTGTCGGAAACTTCGTCACTTTTGGGAAATGGATAGAAAATTTACCGAGGAAAAATCCGTCGGTAACTGGTAAAAATACGTCTGTAATTTTTTGACGGAAAAAAATCCGTCGGTAAATAATTTCCGATGGGGCTTTTACAAAGGGACAAAATCCATCGGTAATTTCGTCGGTAACCAAAAATCCATCTGTAATAAAGACTAAATCCGTCAGTAAATCTGTCTGTATTAATCCATTTTCTAGTTGTGCAACGAATTGCTAAGAAAGTGCAATTTATTGGTCAGGAATTTTCTCAGAAATTTGGAGTTCGGGGAATGGGCACATAAACAATTATAAATTAAAGCAATGGAAATTAAAAAGAGATTTATGTAATTAAAAAAAAGCCTTGGCTAGGAGAAGATTAATCGGAAGTTCTATCCTTGTTGGATTTCCCAAGATTAATTATAATAGGTTGTTGTTTCTACTTAGTTAACCCTCAACGAATGAAGGAAAGTCAAGTAGTTGAGCTAACTCCAATTCACAAGTCATAATCCTCTCCCTTGGGAATGATTAGAGTTAGTGACTAGAGAGCCAACCAACAATTTCCAATTACAATTTAACTCTTGAGTCTTCCAACTCAAGGATCTCAAAATATTAATCTAACTCCAAAGTCAAGTTGGAAGCCTACTCCTTTGACATGGATGCCAATTTCGCATACATGTAAAGGGAGTAGGAAGAAGACATGATAATAAAACTCAATTGAAAATAATCAACAAATAAAGAGATTAAATAGAAAAGTATCCTTGCATTAATTAATTCCAAAATCGAAGGTATCCATATAACTCTAAACAAAGTAAATAGGAAATAAAAGAGTAAGGAAATGGAAAACAAACTAGAATGATAAAAACTTCACGGAGGTAGTAACTCTGTCAATATCCAACTCAAAAGCATAAAACTAGGAATACTAAAACTTAGAGAGAGAGGAGAGAGCCCCTCTCTCTCTAGAAAACTACATCGAAAAACATAAATTGTGAATAATGAGAAGTGTCCCCCTGATTCCCTCACTCTGCAGCCTCTAATCAGTATTTTCAGAGTTGAAACTGGGCCAAAAATAGCCCAGAAATTACCCCAGCGATTTCTGATGTGCTGAACTTTCGCGCAATTCACGCGTACGCATGCTTTGCGCGTGGGCATTCCTAAACGCCAAGTCAACCATGGCAAATTGTATATTGTTGCGAAGCCCTAGATGTTAGCTTTCCAACGCAACTAAAACCGTCTCATTTAGAACTTTGTAACTCAAGTTATAATCGATTGAATACGAAGAGGTCAGGGCTAACAGCTTTGCAGTTCCTTCAATTTCTTGTATTCCTTCCACTTTTGCATGCTTTCTTTCCATCCTCTAAGGAATTCCCATCTTGTAATCTCTGAAAACACTTAATACACATATCACATCATCGAATGGTAATAAGAGAGGATTAAGATTAGCGAAACTAAGGCCAAAGAAGCATGTTTTCAATCGTAGCACAAAATTAGGAAGGAAAATGTAACTCATGCAATTTCTATGAATAATTGTGAGAATAGTGGATAAAATCCACTCAATTAAGCACAAGATGTACCACGAATTAGTGGCGCATCAAAACTCCCTACACTTAAACATTAGCATGTCCTCAAGCTAAGCTCAAGAGAAGCTGTAAGAGTGAAGAAGAATGGTAGAAAGTATGAGATGCAACCTATCTATATGAATGCAACTACATGCAAAATATTTCTACCAACTTGGTTAAAAGTAAACAAACCCTTCAAGAAGAAGTATGAACTGGATCTCACCAATTCAAATCATAAAATAAGGTACAAGTAAACTTGCAAAAGAAGATAGCTCATGAAAGTCGGGAATAAGGAATCGAGCATCGAACACTTATTGAAAGTGTATACACTCTCATTACTCAAGTGTTTAAGGTTCAATTCTCTCAATTCTCTACTAACCTTGCTTTCTAAGACTTGCTTTTCTTCTACCAATCAACAGAAATTTAATGCACAAATACACAAATCAAGAGGTCTTTTAAGGGTTGTAATGAGGTTAAGGTCAAAGTAGGAATGTATTTGGTTAAGTGGACTAAAATCTGAATCCTTAATTAACCTAAACTTCTCACCTAACTTAGGACAATCCATGTAATTAAAATGCAAAATCTAACTACCCATTAACTATGTTTTTCACATATTCATGCATTCCAAAATTGAGTACAGTACATATGCATTGCTATCACAATATACTTTGGTGCATTTTGTCCCCTTTTTATTATTTGCTATTTTTCTTTTATTTTTCTTCTCTTTTTTTCATTTGTTTTTCTCAATGCATATGATTGAATTATTGAATGCAATAATATATGCTCAACTATTATTTTGCACATTTTCACAAGAATATACAACACCCAATTCTCAAACCAAATATTGGCAAACCCAACTTTCCCACACTTAAATCATGAGCACTCTCACTAGTCTAAGCTAACCAAGGATTCAAATTAGGGACATTATTATTTTCCGCTTAGAGTTAATGATGAGCTAAAATAAAGAACAAAGGGGTAAAATAGGCTCAACTTTGGTTTGCAAAGGATAATGAAAGGGTTAAGGCCATATGGGTATGTAAGTTCAGTGAAACAAAGGCCTCAATTATATAAGTGCATGCATACATTAAATAATAGAAATATAGAATTAAGCAAGACACAGACCACAATTTTAGAGAGAACAACACACACTAAAACAAAATATATTGGTTGATAAGATGCAACCAATCAATTAGGCTCAAAATCTCACTAGTTTTGTGTGTTCGAGCTCTAAACCATGTTCCATAATACATTTCTTCAAACAAGTTCAACAAAAAATTTAATTCAAATTAGTGAAATGCTATAAAATAGTTTCTTGAAAAAGAAAATATTACTTCAACTAAGTAGTTGGTAAAATATGCACAAAATCAAACAAACATGCAATCAAACATGCAGATGCAACAATTAACTATAAAGAAGAGTAAGAATTGGTGTTGAAAAGAGAGTAACTAACCCATGAAAGTTGGTATCGACCTCCCAGAATTAAAGGTGGCACCGTTCTCGGTGCATACAAAGATGTGCAAGTGGGTAGGGTGTACCAACTGATGCTTTTCTCCAAAGGTTGTGCAGCAGACTTGTTTATTGCTCCAGGTAGAAACTTTCTTTTTTCCCTCTTGGTGGCCATCCTGAAAGAAGAGAAAAAGAAAGGGAAAGAACCCACAAGCAAAGATATGAAAAGAAATAAAACATATGTGGGCTAGTGCCAAATAATAAGGTTCTCAATTACGTGGTAGCTACAACATGTAAGTGAGAAAACAACAGAAGCACAGGTCATGTCAACTAAATAGCAAACAAGTCAAGAAGCACCCAAAATAATGCAAGGGATATGCAACAGTTGAGTACGAAAATTTTAACACCAATGTGAAAACAACAAATATAGAAAAAGAAAAGGAGAAGAAACAATGAAGTTAAAATACCATGAACGCGAGTATGCAAATGTAAAATATAAGAAAAGAAAGGGAATAAGGATGAGAGGGGAGGAGAAAAAAGTGGGAAAGGAGGAGGAAAGAAGAAAGAATTAGAGAGAATTAGGATTAGGGGGAAGTGAAATCCGGCGGCGCACTAGGATAAGTGAGGCGGCGCAATCGATGCGCACGCGTGCATTGCGCAAAAAGGAAGGAATCATAAGCGTCAAGTGCATGGACGCGTGCCACAAGTGGTGCCATTGGCGCGAGTCCAGTCTCGCGCACGAACAACTCTCTGTTTGTGTTGTGTTGGGGCCAAGGTTTGCACACGAAGCGTGCGCATCATGCACGCGCATGCATGGGTGGTCATGGGTGGAAAAGGACACGCATGCGTCAGGGACGCGTACGCGTGGGTGAAGTGGTGCCTCTAGCACAGTACCAGCCCCAGACAAGAACAAATCTCTGGTCAAACACAGATTTACGCCGATTTCCTCAACCACGCGGACGCGCCATAGACGCGGACGCGTGGGCTTCTATTCGTAGAGTGACGCGCACGCACGGTACGCGTACGCGTGGGCTTGATTGTGCCTAAAGCATGTTTCATGCCCAGTTCCCACGCAACTCGCTGGTCAATCCAACCCAATACGCATTCACGAAGGACGCGGATGCATACTAGATGCTTGTGGGTCGATCCCTCATTTTTTTTACCAAGGTCATAGGAGAGAATTCAATTGTAGATAAGGATTCATCAATGATTGACTCTATCTCTTGATCAACCTCTTCAAAGCCTTCAACCATTATATTTCTTAGAGGTTGTGCACTATCCTCCTCAACATCAATTTCAAGCTTCTTGGAAGGAGGTTCTGTGACTCGGGTTTTTCATTGAGGTTCTGCATCTCCTAAATCTTCAACCACTTCCTTTTCTTTGATAATTTCGGCTTTCTCCACTTGCTCTAATACAAATTCAACCTCTTCCTTGATGTCACTTAGTGTAGAGTTGTCTTCAATGATGGGGCTTCCCTCTTGTTCAACCTTCACTAATTCTTCAACTATTCCTTCATCTTCAAGGGTCTCTACCTTCTCCACCTTTTGGGCCTCCTCTTGCTTCTCTTGAAGTATGTGTGTGTAGATCCGATCCATTACGTCCCTAAGACGATCCCTTCTCTCTTATTCCATGTCAATAGCATAGTTGGGATCATCTTGCTCTTGGATTGATGGACACCTACAGGATATAAGATTTTGGAATTTAGAGGTGAGACCAATAAGAGTAGAGATAAGTGTGGTTTGACGCTATCGTTGCCCTTGGCGAATAACACGAAGAGTGTTGTTACCCAATGAAGGTTATGGTGGATAGAAGGATTCATTTGTTGGGAGAAAGGGCTCATAATACGGAGGTGGTTCTTCTTGATAAGGATATGGAGATGGTGTATATTGAGGTGGTGATTCTAAGTATGGCTCATAAAGCTCTTGGTATAGTGGGTAAGGATTAAGGTCATATGGGGGTGTTTGGTCGTAAGGTGCTCGTGAGTATGGTGGTTCAAAATTATGTTGGGGAGGGGGTTCATAGGCATATGGTGGTGGTTGTTGATAATCAAAAGGATGCTCACCATAGCCATTATCTTGGTATGCCTCTTGGAATGGCTCTTGGTCATAGTATGTTGGTGGAGGTTGTTGCCAAGAGGGTTGATGAAATCCTTGTGGCTCCTCCCATCTTTGATTGTCCCATCCTTGATGCATGTTCTCATTGTAGCTCCCATTCCCTACAACATAATTTGAACCAAACTCATAGCCAAAGGGGTGAGAATTCATAGTAGCTAAAGAAAATAAAAACAAAAACTAGTAAAAATAAGCAACAAAATCCTAAGACTAACAAAAACTAGCAAACAAGCAAAAAGCAAATATTTACAATAACCAATAATAGGGCACATGTTTGCAATTCCCCGGCAACGGCGCCAAATATTGACGTACGGAAAATTACCGATTAAGAATTTATAACGGAAATAAGCGTTGCAAGTACAGTTCTTAACAGATGAAAATTCCGTGTATCAATTTAAAAAGGGTTGTCAAAAATTTAGAATAAAATACTGGGAGTAGAATTCCCAGGTCGTCTCCCAACGAGTTGCTAAGAGAGTGCAATTTATTGGTCAGGAGTTTTCTCAGAAATTTGGAGTTTGGGGAATGGGCACATAAACAATTATAAATTAAAGCAATGGAAATTAAAAAGAGACTTATGTAATTAAAATAAAAAGCTTTGGCTAGGAGAAGATTAATCGGAAGTTCTATCCTTGTTGGATTTCCCAAGATTAATTATAATAGGTTGTTGTTTCTACTTAGTTAACCCTCAACGAATGAAGGAAAGTCAAGTAGTTGAGCTAACTCCGATTCACAAGTCATAATCCTCTCCCTTGGGAATGATTAGAGTTAGTGACTAGAGAGCCAGCCAACAATTTCCAATTACAATTTAACTCTTGAGTCTTCCAACTCAAGGATCTCAAAATATTAATCTAACTCCAAAGTCAAGTTGGAAGCCTACTCCTTTGACATGAATGCCAATTTCGCATACATGTAAAGGGAGTAGGAAGAAGACATGATAATAAAACTCAATTGAAAATAATCAACAAATAAAAAGATTAAATAGAAAAGTATCCTTGCATTAATTAATTCCAAAATCGAAGGTATCCATATAACTCTAAACAAAGTAAATAGGAAATAAAAGAGTAAGGAAATGGAAAAAAACTAGAATGATAAAAACTTCACGGAGGTAGTAACTCTGTCAATATCCAACTCAAAAGCATAAAACTAGGAATACTAAAACTTAGAGAGAGGAGAGAACCTCTCTCTCTCTAGAAAACTACATCTAAAAACATAAATTGTGAATAATGAGAAGTGTCCCCCTGATTCCCTCACTCTGCAGCCTCTAATCAGTATTTTCGGAGTTGAAACTGGGCCAAAAATAGCCCAGAAATTACCCCAGCGATTTCTGATATGCTGAACTTTTGCGCAATTCACGCGTACGCATGCTTTGCGCGTGGGCATTCCTAAACGCCAAGTCAACCATGGCAAATTGTATGTTGTTGCGAAGCCCTGGATGTTAGCTTTCCAACGCAACTAAAACCGTCTCATTTAGACCTTTGTAACTCAAGTTATAATCGATTGAATACGAAGAGGTCAGGGCTAACAGCTTTGCAGTTCCTTCAATTTCTTGTATTCCTTCCACTTTTGCATGCTTTCTTTCCATCCTCTAAGCCATTCCCATATTGTAATCTCTAAAAACACTTAATACACATATCACATCATCGAATGGTAATAAGAGAGGATTAAGATTAGCGAAACTAAGGCCAAAGAAGCATGTTTTCAATCGTAGCACAAAATTAAGAAGGAAAATGTAACTCATGCAATTTCTATGAATAATTGTGAGAATAGTGGATAAAATCCACTCAATTAAGCACAAGATGTACCACGAATTAGTGGTGCATCACAGCCTCCGGCCCAAGCTTAATCAATCACACTCAAACCACCATAATTCGAACCAATAAGTCACAATGACAAGTAATGAAGTTCAATCACAATCAAGAGCAATTACAACAAGTATGACAATTAGCAATCAAACAGAATTATTCACATAGGCAAATCAAATACAATATGCACACTCAAACAATGTTGCATAGATGCATATGATGCATGCCTGTCCTACTGACCATGAGCTCACGTGTCAGTTATCTTGCCAAACCTGACACGAGTAAGCGGGATTAACCACTGTTCTTACCCGAAAGTTCTACAAACAAGCAGAATTCACCACCGTCCTTCCCAGAACTCGTAAGCAGGATTAACTACCGACTTTCGTGAGTAACTACTTCCTATTTCAACACCAATGTTTAATTTTCTTTGTTAGTTAGTGGTTGTGAATTGCATAATAGATTGTATATGTAGTTAGTTGCTTGCATTTATGTCTTACTTGGTTGAAGTGATGAATTCTTTTCCAAGAAACTTTTTAGGGTATTTCACTAATTTGAATTAAAATTTTTGTTAAACTTGTTTAAAAAATTTTATTTTGGAACATGGTTTAGAGCTCGAACACACAAAATCAGTGAGCTTTTGAGCCTATTTGATTGGTTGCATTTTATTAACCAATATTCTGTTTTAGTGTGTGTTGTTTTCTCTAAAATTATGATCTTTGTCGTGCTTGATTCTATATTTCCATTGTTTGATGTATGCATGCACTTATGTGATTGAGGCCTTGTTTCACTATAGCTTACATACCCATATGCATGCACTTTTTGTATTGAATTGAGTGGATTTTATCCATTATTCTCACACTTATGCATATAATTCGCATGTTTTACATTTTCCATCCTAATTTTGTGCTATGATTGAAAACATGCTTCTTTGGGCTTAAATTTGCTAATTTAAACCTCTCTTATTACCATTTGATGCCGTGACATGTTTGTTAAGTGTTTTTAGGGCTTATAGGGCAAGAATGGCTTAGAGGATGGATAAGAAGCATGCAAAAGTGGAAGGAATACAAAAAAGTGAAGTTTTGAGAAGTTGACAGTGACGCGCACGCGTGGATGACGCGCACGCGTGGATGACGCGCACGCGAGACTGGTGCAAGAGACGAGCGATGCGTATGCATGACCAGGAATTTGCACGGCGACGCGTACACGTGACAAAGCGTCACGTGTTGCAGATATCAGAAATCGCTGAGGGCGATTTCTGGGCTGGTTTTGGCCCAGTTCCAAGGCCAAAAACACAAATTAGAGGCTGCAGAGTGGGAAAATCATTCATTTGACACTTTCATTCATACACTTTAGGTTTTAGATGTAGTTTTCTAGAGAGAGAGGCTCTCTCATCTCTCTAGGTTTTAGGGTTTTTAGTCTTATTTCTTCTCCAATTCAGATTTTCATCTTGTTTTAATTTAGTTTCTCTTCTACATTTTATTATTCTAGCATCTTAGTTTATTTTCTCTTTTTGATGTCTTTATTTTTCCCATTTAATTTATGAATTCTTCATGTTAGATTCAATTTCCTTATTAATGCAATTTGAGATATTTCATGTTATTGCTTCTTTCTTCAATTGTTATTATTGATGCCTTGCAATTGTTGGTTTTAGATTTTTCATTCTCTTATTACTTTTCTATGCTTTTGTTTTGCGCCTTCCAAGTGTTTGATAAAATGCTTGGGTGGATTTTAAATTAGATTTTTGTACTCTTAGCTTGGATTGAGTAATTTGGAAACTCTTAAATTGTCAAAGTCTCTTGTTGGTTAGTAATTGAAAGTTGCTAGTGACTTGAGCTTCACTAACTCTAGTCTTTGATTAGGACTTGTAAACTCAAGTTGAATTGCTCACTTGACTTACCTTCAACTGTTAGAGGTTAACTAAGTGAGAGTAATTTGCAATTACCGTTACAATTGACAATGATAATGAGGATAGGAATTTTGATTCTCAACCCTTGCTAGGACTTTTCTTAATTATTAATTTATTTTCTCGCCATTTTACTTTCTTGTTTCTCATTACAAAACCCAAAAATACAACTTTTCATAACCAATAATAAATACACTTTCCTGCAATTCCTTGAGAGATGACCCGAGGTTTAAATAGTTCGGTTAATTTTATTGGGTTTGCTTAAGTGACAAACAATTTAAATTTGATTGAGGTTTAATTGTCGATTTAGAACTATACTTATAACACGCTTATTTTTGTGCAAATCTTTACCGACAATTTTTTCATCCATCAGTGTCACTCTTTCTTCTCTAGTCTATTTCGGTTTTTGTAATTCAGGAGACAAAAAAGGGAGTCTCTTACTTCAACATGAGACAAAATAAAAAATATCTCCTAAATTCTTTTGATAAAGCAAAAGTAATATTTAGCAGAAAAAGAGGCCAAGATTCAACCCACTTTTCTCTTAACCACTGATAACCATCAGGTACTTTTGAGAAGAAGGACAAATGACCCAGTTTCTTGAAAATTCATGTTGTCCTTAATGGGCTAATGGCAAGCCCAAATCTACCATCCTCAAGTAAGCAATATTTTTTGTTAATGGACCAAAACTCACTGACATTTTTCGCTAAAGGTATATTGAGGCCAATTAAGAGTTATTTAATTTCAAGTCCAAAATAGAAAAGAGTTATTTAAATTGGTTGAATTTTTGGGGGGCAGAACTAACAAATTTATTTTACTTTAGTTTGGCATTATTTTAAACTTTGGGATCTTAGAGGAAAATTTGTGTTGTATATAGTAGGATAAAAAATAATTGTTTTATAATTTTTTACTTTTTAATTTTTATAATAATTGTAATTAGGAGTAATTATACTTAGAATTTAAATAGTGTTTTTCTTTTTTTTTTACCACTTTTAAAGCGAGGTTGTTTTGATGGAGGGAGTATTGTTACGACTTAATTAATATTAAGATGTGTAATTAGTTTGTTAGCATATTAAAATTTATTAAGAATATAAATAGGAGTACTGAGTTATTGTATTGAGTACAAGAAATTAAATTGATATTGAACTTGGTTCAATTTAAATTTTTTCTTTCTTGTTAGAATATAATTAGGATCAATTAGTATTATTTAGTATATCTGAATATTTATTATAGGAGATTATGTCTTTATTATTACGATTCTTTTAGCACCTACAAATACCTTTTATATTGTATCATTCTACACAACTTGAGTAGACAACTTAAATACACCCAATAATACACAAATCCTTTCTCCAGTTTAGTCTCTTGTTTCTAACATGGTATCAGAGCCATAGTATCCTCCTTGAGGAGGATAGGTTGTTTTTCTCCGGTTGAAATTACCGTATTTTTCATACTTTTCTTCCGTGTCCTTTTTTTCCTTCATTTTTGTCAATTCTTTGATACTTTTTCATCTCACCTACTAGCCTATTCTTTCCGTCTTGTGTCTTTCCGAATTGAATGATCAAACACCAATGTCATCCGTTGTTTTCCTATTCTCATGAAGAAATCATATAGCTTTTACTTTCTTTCGCCAGTTCCATCTGCGTTCTCTCGTAGCAGTTCCGTCTATGTTCTCTCATGGCAGTTCCATCTGCATTCTCTTGTGGCAGTTTCGTTTGCATTCTCTTGTGGCAGTTCTATCTGTGTTCTCTCAGTTTCGTCTATATTTTCTCGTGGCAATTCCGTCTGCATTTCGTCTGTATCTCTTTGTGGCAGTTTCGTTTGCTTTCTTCCGGAAGTTCTCTCTGCGCTTCTTTCAGACAGCGGTAGTTCCGTCTGCGCTTCTTTCAGACAGCGGCGGTTCCATCTGCGCTTCCTTTAGACAGTGGCAGTTTGTGCTTCCTTCTAGCAGTTGTATCTGCACTTCCTTCAGACAGTGGTAGTTCCGTCTGCGCTTCCTTCAGACTAGCGGCAGTTCCTTCTGTGCTTCCTTCAGACTAGCGGCAGTTCCTCTACGCTTCCTTCAGACAAGCGTGATGAGTTTGGAAAACTTTAAACTAAATTGATGATGATCAAACATTATTAACAACAAAATTATTAATTCATTCTTGATTAAAGTATGTTAATTGTAATAATTTTTGCTGTGTAGATTCCTTTATGGGCCGAACAAATTAATATTAAAGCAAGCCCATTGGAATAATTTTAATTCAGCCTAGATGTCAAATTATTGTGACCATAGTGGCTGAAACTATATTTTGTTTAGTTGGGCCAGCTTTACTCATTATTGATACAAGCCCAAAATTGTTCTCCAATGCATGATCCGAAAATAATTCATTAGGAAAGCAAATGTTGCATTTTGCCTGATGCCTTCAACGGATCCCATCTCTAAGCATGTGATGGAACTCAAAGTTTTATTTAGAAGAGTTAATACATGCATTGGAAATATAAATGAGAGAGAGAGAGTATGAGTGACATGATTGATTTGCTTTGTGCTGCACGACACTCAAGCAAGGGAAGTAAAAGCAACTTTCTCCGCTTAATTTGTTTAACTTCACTTAATTGCTACTCTTCCATTTGCTTCTTCTCTCTCATCTCTTTTTTCTCTTTCGGTCATTATCAAGGAAACCATGGAAGCAAAAATGAGCTACCGAAGTGAAGGAAGAACACGCTACAAGACCATCATGATGATGGCAAGAAAACATAACAAAATAAAAGTATGCTGTGGCTGAGATTTTTACCAAAAATGGTAAGATTTGGTGAGGTAATCTCGAGCTCTTCATACTCAAAAGGAAAGAAGAAGATTCGGCCAGTGATGAGCGGATAATTTGTACGCTTTTTGGCATTGTTTTTAGTATGTTTTCAGTATGATCTAGTTAGTTTTTAGTATATTTTTATTAGTTTTTAGTTAAAATTCACTTTTCTGGACTTTACTATGAGTTTGTGTGTTTTTCTGTGATTTCAGGTATTTTCTGGCTGAAATTGAGGGACCTGAGCAAAAATCTGATTCAGAGACTAAAAAGGACTGCAGATGCTGTTGGATTCTGACCTCCCTGCACTCGAAGTGGATTTTCTGGAGCTACAGAAGCCCAATTGGCGTGCTCTCAACGGCGTTGGAAAGTAGACATTCTGGGCTTTCCAGCAATATATGATAGTCCATACTTTGCCCAATATTTGATGGCCCAAACCGGCGTTCAAAGTCACCCTCAGAATTCCCAGCGTTAAACGCCGGAACTGGCACAAGGATGGGAGTTAAACGCCCAAACTGGCATAAAAGCTGGCGTTTAACTCCAAGAAGAGTCTCTACACGAAAATGCTTCAATGCTCAGCCCAAGCACACACCAAGTGGGCCCGGAAGTGGATTTTTACGTCATTTACTCATCTCTGTAAACCCTAGGCTACTAGTTCTCTATAAGTAGGACCATTTACTATTGTATTGATATATCTGGGTAGCTACCTTTGTTCTTATGCTATCTTAGATCATTGGGAGGCTGGCTATTCGGCCATGCCTAGACCTTGTTCTTATGTATTTTCAACGGTGGAGTTTCTACACACCATAGATTAAGGTGTGGAGCTCTGCTGTACCTCGAGTATTAATGCAATTACTATTGTTCTTCTATTCAATTCCGCTTGTTCTTGTTCTAAGATATCACTTGTTCCTCAACTTGATGAATGTGATGATCCGTGACACTCATCATCATTCTCACCTATGAACGTGTGCCTGACAACCACCTCCGTTCTACCTTAGATTGGGTGAATATCTCTTGGATTCCTGATACACGATGCATGGTTGATCGCCTGACAACCGAGCGCTCGCCTGACAAACGAGCCAGCCATTCCGTGAGATCAGAGTCTTCGTGGTATAGGCTAGAACTGATGGCGGCATTCAAGAGAATCCGGAAGGTCTAACCTTGTCTGTGGTATTCTGAGTAGGATTCAATGATTGAATGACTGTGACGAGCTTCAAACTCCTGAGGGCGGGGCGTTAGTGACAGACGCAAAAGAATCACTGGATTCTATTCCGGCCTGATTGAGAACCGACAGATGGATAGCCGTGCCGTGACAGGGTGCGTTGAACATTTCCACTGAGAGCATGGGAGGTAGCCACTGACAACGGTGAAACCCTTGCATAAGCTTGCCATGGAAAGGAGTAAGAAGGATTGGATGAAGACAGTAGGAAAGCAGAGAGACGGAAGGAACACAGCATCTCCATACGCTTATCTGAAATTCCCACCAATGAATTGCATAAGTATCTCTATCTTTATCTTTATGTTTTATTCGTATATCACCCATATCCATTTGAGTTTGCCTTACTAAGATTTACAAGGTGACCATAGCTTGCTTCATACCAACAATCTCTATGGGATCGACCCTTACTCGCGTAAGGTTTATTACTTGGACGACCCAGTACACTTGCTGGTTAGTTGTGCGAAGTTGTGTTTATGCCATGGTATTGAACACCAAGTTTTTGGATTCATTACCGGGGATTATTTGATTTGTGAAAAGTATTGATCACAATTTCGTGCACCAAGTTTTTGGTGCCGTTGCCGGGGATTGTTGAGTTTGGACAACTGACGGTTCATCTTGTTGCTTAGATTAGGTATTTTTTTCTTCAGAGTTCTTAAGAATGAATTCTAGAGTTTCATGATGATCTGTTGAAGTCTGGCTGGCTGCGAAGCCATGTCTAATTTTATTGGACCGAGGTTTCAACTTATCATCACAAGAGCATGTTGATTTCTATCAATCTTGCTGTTGGAGCAGTGATCTGCTAAGGCTTGGCTGACCATTGGCCATGTCTAGTGTTTTGGACCGAAGCTTTCTTTGAAAGCTTGGCTGGCTGTGAAGCCATGTCTAATTCCTGGACCGGAGTCTTAGACTAAACATTGCATGATTCCTGGAATTCTCATTAAGAATTTTGATACCTTTATTTTCTTTTCTACTTAATTTTCGAAAAAGCACAAAAAAAAATTTCAAAATCAAAAAAAAAAAAACCAAAAATATTTTATGTTTCTTGTTTGAGTCTAGTGTCTTATTTTAAGTTTGGTGTCTTGCATGCATTGTTTAATTGATCTTGGTTCTATTTTCAAGTCAATAGTACAGGGAACTGAAGATTCAGAACATGCAGCAGAGGAATTACACAGAAAAAGCTGGGCGTTCAAAACGCCCAGTGAAGAAGGACAGACTGGCGTTTAAACGCCAGCCAGGGTGCCTGGCTGGGCATTTAACGCCCAAAAGGGTAGCATTTTGGGCGTTAAACGCCAGAATGGATACCATTCTGGGCGTTTAACGCCAGGAGGGCACAAGAGGGAAGATTTTGTTTTCAAATCAATTTTTTTTCAAGTTTTCAAAGTTTTTCAAAATCAAATCTTTTTCAAATCAAATTTTTTCAATCAAATCTTTTTCAAAATCAATTTCTTTCTATTTTCAAAGATACTTGCTATCAATTAATGATTTGATTCAACCTTTTAAGTATGTTGCCTTTTCTGTTAAGAAAGGTTTAATGTTTGAATCATATCTTTTCTTGTTAGTCAAGTCATTAATTTTTAAAATCAAATCTTTTTTTTAAATGTTTTTCAAATCATATCTTCTCAATCACATCTTTTTAAAACCAATCACATCTTCTTAGTCACATCTTTTTCAAAATAGTTTTGAATCAAATCTTTTTGATTTCTAATTTCAAAATCTTTTTCTAAAATCACTTCACTTCTTTCTCAATCATGGTTTTCGAAAATCAATTAAAGTTTTTCAAAATGTTTTCAAAATCTTTTACTTAATTTTCGAAAATTACTTCTCCCCTTCTCACATCCTTCTATTTATGGACAAACACTATTCCTTAATGCACAATTCGAACTCCATCTTCTTTGATAAGTTCGAATTTTCTACTTCTGCCTTCTATTTTTCTTTTCCTCTGACACCTCAAGGAATCTCTATACTGTGACATAGAGGATTCCACATTTTCTTGTTCTCTTCTCTTTCTTATGAGCAGGAGCAAGGACAAAAGCATTCTTGTTGAGGCTAATCCTGAACCTGAAAGGACCTTGAAGCGAAAATTAAGAGAAGCTAAGGCACAATTCTCTGTAGAGGACCTAACAGAAATCTTCAAAGAAGAAGAACACATGGCAGCCGAAAACAACAACAATGCCAACAATGCAAGGAAGGTGTTGGGTGACTTTACTGCACCTACTCCCGATTTCTATGGGAGAAGCATCTCTATCCCTGCCATTGGAGCAAACAACTTTGAGCTTAAGCCTCAATTAGTTTCTCTAATGCAACAGAATTGCAAGTTCCATGGACTTCCATTGGAAGATCCTCATCAGTTTTTAGCTGAATTCTTGCAAATATGTGACACTGTCAAGACTAATGGGGTTGACCCTGAGGTCTACAGACTTATGCTATTCCCTTTTGCTGTAAGAGACAGAGCTAGGACATGGTTGGACTCACAACCTAAAGAAAGCCTGAACTCTTGGGAAAAGCTAGTCAATGCCTTCTTGGCAAAGTTCTTTCCACCTCAAAAATTGAGTAAGCTTAGAGTGGAAGTCCAAACCTTCAGACAGAAGGAAGGAGAATCCCTCTATGAAGCTTGGGAAAGATACAAACAATTAATCAGAAAGTGTCCCTCTGACATGCTTTCTGAATGGAGCATCATAGGTATTTTCTATGATGGTCTGTCTGAACTGTCCAAGATGTCTTTGGATAGCTCTGCTGGAGGATCTCTTCATCTGAAGAAGACGCCTACAGAAGCTCAAGAGCTGATTGAAATGGTTGCAAATAACCAATTCATGTACACTTCTGAAAGGAATCCTGTGAACAATGGGACTAGTCAGAAGAAAGGAGTTCTTGAGATTGACACTCTGAATGCCATATTGGCTCAGAACAAAATATTGACTCAACAGGTCAATATGATTTCTCTAAGTCTGTCTGGAATGCAAAATGCACCAAGTAGTACTAAGGAAGTTTCATCTGAAGAAGAAGCTTATGATCCTGAGAACCCTTCAATGGAAGAGGTGAATTACATGGGAGAACCCTATGGAAACACCTATAATCCTTCATGGAGAAATCATCCAAATCTCTCATGGAAGGATCAACAGAGACCTCAACAAGGTTTCAACATTAATAATGGTGGAAGAAACAGGTTTAGCAATAGCAAGCCTTTTCCATCATCTTCTCAGCAACAGACAGAGAATTCTAAGCAGAACCACTCTGACTTAGCAACCATGGTCTCTGATCTAATCAAAACCACTCAAAGTTTCATGACTGAAACAAGGTCCTCCATTAGAAACTTGGAAGGACAAGTGGGTCAGCTGAGCAAGAAAATTACTGAACTCCCTCCTAGTACTCTTCCAAGCAATACAGAAGAAAATCCAAAAGGAGAGTGCAAGGCCATCAACATGGCCGAATTTGGAGAGGAGGAAGAGGTAGTGAACGCCACTGAGGAAGACCTCAATGGACGTCCACTGGCCTCCAATGAGTTCCTCAATGAGGAACCATGGGAATCTGAGGCTCAAAATGAGACCATAGAGATTCCATTGAACTTACTTCTGCCATTCATGAGCTCTGATGAGTATTCTTCCTCTGAAGAGGATGAGTATGTCACTGAAGAGCAAGTTGCTAAACACCTTGGAGCAATCATGAAGCTGAATGACAAGTTATTTGGAAATGAGACTTGGAAAGATGAACCCCCTTTGCTCACCAAAGAACTGGATGACTTGTCTAGGCAGAAATTACCTCAAAAGAGACAGGATCCTGGGAAGTTCTTAATACCTTGTACCATAGGCACCATGACCTTCAAGAAGGCCTTGTGTGACTTAGGGTCAAGTGTAAACCTCATGCCTCTCTCTGTAATGGAGAAGCTAGGGATCTTTGAGGTGCAAGCTGCAAAAATCTCACTAGAGATGGCAGACAACTCAAGAAAACAAGCTTATGGACTTGTGGAGGATGTTCTGGTAAAGGTTGAAGACCATTACATCCCTGCTGATTTCATAGTCCTAGAGACTGGGAAGTGCATGGATGAATCCATCATCCTTGGCAGACCCTTCCTAGCCACAGCAAAGGCTGTGATTGATGTTGATAGAGGAGAATTGATCATTCAAGTGAATGAGGAATCCTTTGTGTTTGAGGCTCAAGGATATCCCTCTATCATCATGGAGAGGAAGCATGAAGAGCTTCTCTCAAAACAAAGCCAAACAGAGCCCCCACAGTCAAACTCTAAGTTTGGTGTTGGGAGGCCACAACCAACTTCTAAGTTTGGTGTTGAACCCCCACATTCAAACTCTAAGTTTGGTGTTGGGAGGTTCCAACATTGCTCTGAGCATCTCTGAGGCTCCATGAGAGCCCACTGTCAAGCTATTGACATTAAAGAAGCGCTTGTTGGGAGGCAACCCAATGTTATATTTTATCTATTCTCTTTTGTTATTTTATGTTTTCTGTAGGTTGATGATCATGAGAAGTCACAAAATCAATTGAAAAAGCAAAAACAGGAAGAAAAACAACACACCCTGGAGGAAGAACCTACTGGCGTTTAAACGCCAGTAAGGCTAGCAGTTGGGCGTTTAACGCCCAGTCTGGCACCATTCTGGGCGTTTAACGCCAGAAAGGGGCACCAGACTGGCGTTAAACACCAGAAAAGGGCAAGCACTTGGCGTTAAACGCCAGAAATGGGCACCAACCCGGCGTTTAACGCCAGAATTGGCTCAAAACGCATTTTTGCATGCCATTTGGTGCATGGATGACTTTTCCTTGACACCTCAGGATCTGTGGACCCCACAGGATCCCCACCTACCCTACCACTCTCTCTCTTCTTCACCCATTCACCAATCACCTCAACACCTCTTCCCCAAAAACCCTTCACCTATCAAATCCCATCTTTCTCTTCACCACTCACATCCATCCTTCATAAAACCCCACCTACCTCACCATTCAAATTCAAACCACTTTCCCTCCCAAACCCACCCATACATGACCGAACCATGAGCCCCCCACAAAACCTCCCCCATCTCCTTCATTTCTTCTTCTTCTACCAAAAACTTGGTGCACGAAATTGTGATCAATACTTTTCACAAATCAAATAATCCCCGGTAATGAATCCAAAAACTTGGTGTTCAATACCATGGCATAAACACAACTTCGCACAACTAACCAGCAAGTGTACTGGGTCGTCCAAGTAATAAACCTTACGCGAGTAAGGGTCGATCCCACAGAGATTGTTGGTATGAAGCAAGCTATGGTCACCTTGTAAATCTTAGTCAGGCAAACTCAAATGGATATGGGTGATATACGAATAAAACATAAAGATAAAGATAGAGATACTTATGCAATTCATTGGTGGGAATTTCAGATAAGCGTATGGAGATGCTGTGTTCCTTCCGTCTCTCTGCTTTCCTACTGTCTTCATCCAATCCTTCTTACTCCTTTCAATGGCAAGCTTATGCAAGGGTTTCACCGTTGTCAGTGGCTACCTCCCATCCTCTCAGTGGAAATGTTCAACGCACCCTGTCACGGCACGGCTATCCATCTGTCGGTTCTCAATCAGGCCGGAATAGAATCCAGTGATTCTTTTGCGTCTGTCACTAACGCCTCGCCCTCAGGAGTTTGAAGCTCGTCACAGTCATTCAATCATTGAATCCTACTCAGAATACCACAGACAATGTTAGACCTTCCGGATTCTCTTGAATGCCGCCATCAGTTCTAGCCTATACCACGAAGACTCTTATCTCACGGAATGGCTGGCTCGTTTGTCAGGCGAGCGCTCGGTTGTCAGGCGATCAACCATGCATCGTGTATCAGGAATCCAAGAGATATTCACCCAATCTAAGGTAGAACGGAGGTGGTTGTCAGGCACACGTTCATAGGTGAGAATGATGATGAGTGTCACGGATCATCACATTCATCAAGTTGAAGAACAAGTGATATCTTAGAACAAGAACAAGCGGAATTGAATAGAAGAACAATAGTAATTGCATTAATACTCGAGGTACAGCAGAGCTCCACACCTTAATCTATGGTGTGTAGAAACTCCACCGTTGAAAATACATAAGAACAAGGTCTAGGCATGGCCGAATGGCCAGCCTCCCCATGATCTAAGATAGCATAAGAACAAAGGTAGCTACCCCGATATCTCAATACAATAGTAAATGGTCCTACTTATAGATAACTAGTAGCCTAGGGTTTACAGAGATGAGTAAATGACATAAAAATCCACTTCC